>NC_091455.1:24840409-25140409 GCF_027789765.1 Dendropsophus ebraccatus | reverse complement strand
ACAGCTATCAATTTGACAACGCCAATTCAGAACACAATGTAACTACAAATACACAGGTCAATACAGACACCATAATAATGAACATTTTCAAAAGACTAGAGCATACACTACAAAAACGCCTCAGACACCAATGGGAGGTGAAAAGCCTACAACACTTAATAGCTAGAAACACGATACCAAAGGGATTAACCCTGATGAAACAACCAGCAGAAGACTTAATAAATGACTCCTTTCTGAGCAAATGGAATTCCTTCCTTCAAGAACAGTCTAAAGAACTAGTTAAATTGGTCATAGAAAGAAGGATGGAAATGATAATAGAACTTGACAATAACATTAATCAGATAAAACAAGAACTAGATCCATTCAAAAATGAAGCTGGCATGGGACATTACCAGACAGATTTGTGTCAGAAACTAGATGAAATAGAATCTGAAATCATATACAAAAAAACAAGAAAGATGCTATGGAATAGTCAGAAAAAAGATAGAAGCAGCCACCCAACTCAACAAAACACAAACACAGATAACCAAACAGTAGAAAATACATACAATACACACACTTCCAATAGACCTAATTCCCTATCACAACCTTTTTTAGGGAGAGACACCCAACCAACCTACCCTTCATATACCAGAAAAGCAAGAACAAATTACACTTATCAACAGAACACGAGACATCAACATTACCCGAGACACAACAACTACAACAACTAGAGGTACAACAACCACAACAACAAGTACAAGAAACCACTCTCACCAACCCCAACACTACCCAATCACCCGATACCCCCAATGTCTCTGAGCCTACAGTCCAACCCACACAAACTAGACCAAACACCACAGTGGAAAAGAGGGTTCGTCGCCGTCGAACAAGAAGGAGAGAACATAGGGAATCCATCACAACCGCCGACGACAGTAGGGAAGATAGACACACCACAACCCAGCAATCCCCTTCACAACCAGACTCCATTATCAACATCAGCTCAGTGTCTCTCACCACAGCACAGACAACACTCCTCAACAAAGGAATAAAATTTGCACCCAATAGACCATGTAATAAGTTTGGAGTATACGTAGGGATAGAAAAATATGTCCGAAAACTGTGTCTTAAAAAGTATTTTCTGAAACAGGCAGAAGAGAGAACAGTGACCATACGCTCTAAAAACAAGGATCCATATGTGCATACAGACTGTAGAAATAAATCGCAATTTTATCCTAAACATGAGATAGGACCGGATATTACAGCATTCCAAAAAGCGGTTATAGCAGACCTGAGAGGTTTGAATCACAATAAAAAATTACAACACAATCTCAGCTTTAAGGAGAGACAGGCGATTAAAGAACTTCAAACTAACGAAAAAATCGTCATCCGCCCAGCAGATAAAGGAGGAGCTATAGTGATCCAAAACAAAGAGGATTATAACCAAGAATGCTTAAGACAACTAGCCGACCAAGCCACCTATGCAAAACTTCGGTCCGATCCCACAGATACCTACCAATCGGAACTAAAATCCTTATGTGATAGGGCTTTAGAAGAAGGCATACTAAACCACAATGAGTACAGTTTTATCGTAGATACACCTGCTAGATTACCCATTTTTTACTGCCTACCAAAGGTTTACAAACACCCAACACAACCACCAGGACGCCCTATTATTTCAGGCATAGGTTCAATTACCTCCAATCTTTCACAGTATATAGACAAATTACTTCAACCCTATGTCAAAAAACACCATACTACTTACGTGACACAACTGAAACAATAAAACTTGTGGAACAGTATACATGGAATACAAACCATATTTTAGCAACAATGGACGTTAGTTCACTTTACACCATCATTGAACACAATCGTGGAGTACAAGCAGTGAGGAACCATTTGGAAAGAGGAGATATGGAGCCTGAACAGATAACACTTATTTTGGACTTTATTCATTTTATTTTAGAACACAATTATTTCTATTTTGAGGGGGACTACTACGTCCAGCAAACCGGCACCGCCATGGGGACTAGGTTCGCGCCAAGCTTCGCAAATTTGTTCATGGCATCTTGGGAGGAGGCAGCAGTAACCCCCAGACTTGGCGCGGGCCTGGCCCTATGGCGGCAATATATTGATGATATCGTCCTCTTATGGGACGGACCTCGTAGTGATCTAGAAACATTTATCAATGAACTGAATGACAATGAATGGAATATTAAACTTACGCCCATTATCAGTGAATCAGAAATCGAATTTCTCGATCTTCACATCTTAGCATCAAGGGAGGATTTAGAATGCAGGACATTCCAAAAACCCACTGCGAGAAACAGTTTTATTCTCTATAATAGTTGCCATCTTCCAAGATGGCTGATGAATGTCCCTGTAGGACAATTTAGAAGGTTAAAGAGAAATTGTACCAGACCAGAACAGTTTGAAATAGAGGCTAAACAGCTATCTACACGGTTCCAGGCCAAAAAGTATCCGGATGTTGTCATTCAAAATTCATTGGCAAGAGTGAGAGGACTGGAACGTCAATCATTCTTTGAACCAAACGTCAAAGCCCTCCCAGAAAAAACAGAATCAATAATCCTCCCGTATTGCATAGATTATAAAAAAGTAGAGCAATTAATTATAAAAAACTGGCACCTGATCCAAAGGGACAAAGTAGTGGGATCTCTTCTCCCACAAAGACCCCCAATAGTATATACCAGGGCCCCAAACCTGGGAATACAAGTGGCTCCCACTGTATCAACCAAACAGCAACGTAGCCCCGGCATGTCCTGGCTGGAAATCCCGGGGTTCTACAAATGCGGCAGCTGCATGGGATGCAAAAACACCTCCACCCCGAGACATACCAAAAATGTGACCTCCACATCCAACGATTTCAAGATGGAAATTAAAGAACTATTAACATGTAACTCCAAAGGAGTTATTTATATCATCGAGTGCAACTGCCCGAAACAATATGTGGGACGCACTAAAAGACCATTGAAAGTCAGGATTACTGAAGACATTAGGAATATTAGAAAGGGAGAATTGACTCACCCTCTGTCATCCCACTTTAAAGAAGTTCACCACTGTGACCCTTCGCAATTGTCATTTACAGCCATACAGAGCGTCCAGAGAGATTGGAGAGGTGGTGATTATATAAGTAAGATGTCCAGAATCGAATCTCAAAAGATATTTGAATTCGATAGTCTCGAACCCAGGGGCCTTAATGCAGAAATTGAGGTGTTTGGTTTCCTTTAAGGTCGGTGCTTCCTCTGTGCCATGGACCACTCCGTGCCTGGCCGTCTTACACGGCGCCGGAGCCGTCCCTGTCACGTTGGGACCCGATCTACCATGTTTCTCTTCCCATCTCATGTTTATCTTTTATAAATATTTATTTTTATTTTTATTATTATTTTTATTTCTATTTATTTTTACTTCTATTTCTCATCTGTCAATTCAACATTTATCAACATTTATATATAGTTCAGTAGTGTAGCTTAACCCATACATTGTTGTTTATGGCTCTCATATACAGATATATAGCAACAATACGTAATATATATTACAATATGCACATCAATACACACACTTTGATATCTTCAATAGACCTAAGCTACCCATATTCTGCTTTAAAGCGTAGATACGACAGACTTTGTTCACACTGATGCGATTGCGGTGCGGCTCCCAACGCACCACTAATGAAACCTTGAGATGTGGTGTCAGGACTGGCAGGCGTAGACAAGACAAGAGACAGTGGGCCCTAGATCTGAACCCACCCACTGTCACCTGCCTACTTGCCTCAGTCGGCCCTAGGCGGCTGTGGACAACCACGTTGACGTTCCCTGCGCTAAATACGTGCACACGGAACAAGACGGACAAACAACACAAAAGAATGGTCAAACAAGCCGGGTCCAAAATCCAAACAGGCAAAGCAGTACAAAATCAGCAAGCAAACGGGTAGTCAAAAAGTCAGGCAGGAGGTCAGGGATCAAGTCGAGCAAAACAGAGGGATTAGGAGTGGGGATCGCAGGAGTAGACAAGGGAAGCTGGGATCAGGGTATTAAGCTAATAACCAGCACTGGAACTCTGTCTTAGCTTCCTATTTATACTGAACCAGAGCCCAGTTCGAATCCCCCATTGGACCGGCGCTCAGATATCCAGGTTCCAGATAGGCAGAGATTCCTGTCAGTCTAAAGACCTACTCAGCTGGAAAGATCAAGTCTCCTAGGAAATCAGATTAACTCCCGCATTGCCAGGTAGCAGAGAAGCAAGCGGGTGTGGCACACAGAAGCAAAAGCAGGTTCAGTTCACACCAGGTTTCAGCACAATCCTGACAGTACCCCCCCTCTTACGAGGGGCCTCAGGACCCTTATCCAATGGACCAGGCTTGGAAGGATTTAGTACGTGGTATCGCCGAACCAAGCGAGGAGCATGCATGTCTTTGACAGAAACCCACGTTCGTTCCTCTGGCCCAAAGCCCTTCCAGTGGACTAGATATTGCAGTGAACCTTGTACCCAACGAGAATTCAGAATCTTCTCCACCTCATACTCCAACTCACCCTGGATGATGAGTGGAGCAGGGGGAGATGACGGAGACACCGGAGGAACATACTTTTTTAGGAGAGCCTTATGAAAGACATTGTGAATACGAAGTGATGCAGGCAGTTTTAATCTAAAAGTCACAGGATTAATAACTTCCACAATGGTATACGGACCGATATATTTGGGTGCTAGTTTAGCAGACTGTACTCTTAACCTTAAATTCCTGGTAGAGAGCCAGACCTTTCCCCCCACTACGTATTGATGGCCAGGTATGCGTTTTTTATTAGCATGTTTTTGATATAACTCTTGGGCTTTAACCAAGCTCTGATGAGCTTGGGCCCAAACTGTGCACAGTTTCGTGAACAAGGCTTCAGCCGAAGGGTTAACTGAATCTGCGGAGTGAGTAGAAGAGTACCTAGGGTTAAAACCGTAATTGCAATAGAATGGCGACATTTTAATTGAACGTTGTTCTTGATTGTTTAAGGCAAACTCTGCCAAAGAGATAAAGTCCCTCCATTTGTCTTGGGCATCAGCCACGAAACATCTTAGAAATTGCTCTAGAGACTGGTTGATTCTCTCGGTCTGCCCATTCGTCTGCGGGTGGAAGGCTGACGAGAAGGACAAGGAGATTCCCAACCGTCCACAGAACTCTCTCCAAAATTTCGCTACAAACTGAACGCCCCGGTCAGACACAATATTTTCAGGGATACCATGAAGGCGCAAAATGTGATTAACAAACAATGTAGCTAAGGTGCGAGCATTAGGCAGTTTACACAGAGGGATGAGATGGCACATCTTAGAAAATCTATCCACAACAACCCAAATTACAGTTTTTCCCTTAGACAGCGGCAGGTCAGTGATAAAGTCCATTGAAATGTGTGTCCAAGGTCTCGTAGGCACCGGCAGAGGACGTAAGAGACCCTCAGGTGGCCTACGGGGAACCTTAGACCGAGCACAGGTCTCACAAGCGTCAACAAAAGACTTTACGTCTCGGGCCCAGGAAGGCCACCAGTAATGACGCGCGAGCAAATACTTAGTTCCTGCCACCCCCGGGTGACCAGCCAACACCGAACCATGAATCTCCTCCAAGACCCGGAGACGAAGGTTGGGGGGTACAAACAATAGAGTTTCTGGAGTATTCTGGGGTGCAAGGGACTGAGACTCTGCAATCAAAGTCACCAGGTCAGGTTGTAAGACGGCCACTACTACACCAGGGTTCAGAATAGTATCGGGCTGGTCCCTATGAGTGCTCTCGAGGTCAAAGCTGCGAGACAAAGCATCAGCTTTGACATTTTTGGAGCCAGGCCGATAGGTGATCTCGAAGTTGAAGCGAGTAAAAAACAGGGCCCATCTGGCCTGCCTTGGTGTGAGACGTTTAGCTTTATCTAAGTATACAAGATTTTTGTGATCAGTAAGCACAACCACCTTATGTTTTGCCCCCTCTAGGAAGTGTCTCCATTCGTCGAACGCCATTTTTATAGCTAGTAACTCTCTGTTCCCAATATCATAGTTACACTCTGCCTTAGAGAACTTCCTAGAGAAGAAAGCAATGGGCCGGAGGTTGGTAAGAGTAGCTGACCCTTGAGACAGGACCGCTCCTACCCCCACCTCAGATGCGTCCACCTCCACAATAAAAGGACGCTCAAAGTCCGGTTGTGCCAGTACTGGAGCCTCTGAGAAACATTGTCTTAGTTTGTTGAATGCCCTGATAGCGTCTGGGGTCCAGTTTACCAGATCTGATCCCTTCCTGGTTAAATCCGTGAGGGGTTTGGCTATAAGCGAAAACCCCTTAATGAATTTTCTATAATAATTGGCGAACCCCAAAAACCTCTGCAGAGCCTTCAGGTTATTGGGACGCTCCCAGTTTTCGATGGCTATGACCTTAAGGGGGTCCATACCAAACGAGTTTGAAGTTATTTTGTACCCCAGAAATGAGACTTCCTGTATACCAAACTGGCATTTTGACAGCTTTGCACAAAGGTTATTGGCTCTCAGAAGCTCCATGACTGTACGGACATGCAGGATGTGTGAGGACCAATTGGGAGAAAAAATTAAAATATCATCAAGATACACAACTAAAAAACGACCCAGATACTCTCGGAATACATCATTTACGAAATGCTGGAAGACTGCTGGGGCATTGCATAAGCCGAAAGGCATAACAAGGTATTCGAAATGCCCTTCAGGGGTATTGAAAGCAGTCTTCCATTCATCACCCTCCTTGATCCTTATCAAGTTGTATGCTCCCCGCAAGTCAATCTTGGAGAACCATTTAGCACCCACTATCTGGTTGAACAAGTCAGGAATTAGGGGTAGCGGGTGTTGGTTCTTAACAGTGATCTTGTTCAACTCCCGGTAGTCTATACAGGGCCGAAGCCCACCATCCTTTTACCCACAAAAAAGAACCCCGCCCCCAGAGGAGAGGAGGATGGGCGAATGTGGCCCTTACGGAGACTATCCTTAATATACTCCCGCATGGCCTCCCTCTCAGGACAAGACAGATTGAAGATACGACCCTTGGGATATTTGGCATCGGGAATTAAATCAATCGAACAGTCATATGGTCTGTGAGGAGGCAATCCGTCCACTGCACTTTCATCAAACACATCCATATAATCAGACAAGAACTCAGGAATATCTCCCTTCCCAGGGGAACATTCTGCAAGAGACACAGCAACGCAATGGGAGGCACACTTAGGTCCCCATCGAACAAGTTCCCTGCTGGACCAATCGAATACAGGATTATGTGCTTCCAGCCAGGGTAAACCTAAAATCACATCAGAAGAAAGATTTTGCATGAGAAGAAAATCCAGGGTTTCAACATGAACAGACCCCACCTTAACTTCAAGGCAGGGGGTAACATACTGTACATTCCCTTGAGCAAACGGGGCAGAGTCTGCTCCAGTGACATTTACTGGACACTTGAGCAGCAGGGGACATACCTCTAAACCTGACCAGAAAATGGGGTTAATAAAATTTGCAGAAGACCCAGAATCGACCTGGGCATACCCAGAAATACATCTTCCCCCCAACATCAGAGAAATAGGCAATAAGAGCTTGTTCTTTTTGGTGAAGGTTACCTGTGCGCCTGAGTGACCCCCTCGATAGTCACTCAGGCGCCTGGAGTTTTCTGGTGGTGGCACCGGCCTGGAAGGACATCCTCTTACACGATGTCCAGCCTTGCCACAGTATAGGCAGAGGTTGCTCAGAAGACGGTGAGCTCGTCTGGTCTTGGCGTCTGCTTCCATGGTTTCTCCCAGAGTGGGTATCACAGGTGGGAAAGGTTTAGGGAAGGAGGGTCTGGTATGGTCTAAAGTACCCCTTTCCTGCTGTCGGTCCCTCAATCGTCGGTCTACCCTAATGGCCAGGGTCATGCTTTCCTCAAGGGTGCCAGGCGTCGGGTAGGCCACTAACATGTCTTTAAGCCGGTCGCTCAACCCGGCCCGGAATTGGAACCGGAGGGCAGAGTCGTTCCACATGGAAGGACCGCTCCACTGCCTGAACTCCGAGCAGTAGTCCTCAACCGGTCGGTCACCTTGCCGTAGCATAGTCAGGCATCGCTCAGCATTGGCTGCACTGTCCGGGTCATCATAAAGCAGTCCCAATGCAGAGAAGAACCGGTCAACTGTCTGCAAGTCAGGGCAGTCAGGTGACAAAGAAAAAGCCCACTCCTGAGGGGGCCCCAGGAGAAGGGACATAACAATACCCACTCTCTGAGCCTCGTTACCTGAGGAGCGAGGACGCAGTCTAAAAAATAGTTTACAACCTTCCCGGAAGGCTTGAAAGCTTCTCCTGTCCCCCTGAAATTTCTCTGGGAGCTGGACGGGAGGCTCAGGAGGTACCGGGGAGGTCATGGTAATTTGTCGGGGAACCGTCTCTTGTACCTGGACCCGTTCAGCAAGCTCCTGGACTGAGGTATTGAGCTGCTGCATACGGTCCACTATCGTTGTCAGGGCGTCCATGACCCCAAGGCAATTTTTGGCTGGTTATTCTGTCAGGACTGGCAGGCGTAGACAAGACAAGAGACAGTGGGCCCTAGATCTGAACCCACCCACTGTCACCTGCCTACTTGCCTCAGTCGGCCCTAGGCGGCCGTGGACAACCACGTTGACGTTCCCTGCGCTAAATACGTGCACACGGAACAAGACGGACAAACAACACAAAAGAATGGTCAAACAAGCCGGGTCCAAAATCCAAACAGGCAAAGCAGTACAAAATCAGCAAGCAAACGGGTAGTCAAAAAGTCAGGCAGGAGGTCAGGGATCAAGTCGAGCAAAACAGAGGGATTAGGAGTGGGGATCGCAGGAGTAGACAAGGGAAGCTGGGATCAGGGTATTAAGCTAATAACCAGCACTGGAACTCTGTCTTAGCTTCCTATTTATACTGAACCAGAGCCCAGTTCGAATCCCCCATTGGACCGGCGCTCAGATATCCAGGTTCCAGATAGGCAGAGATTCCTGTCAGTCTAAAGACCTACTCAGCTGGAAAGATCAAGTCTCCTAGGAAATCAGATTAACTCCCGCATTGCCAGGTAGCAGAGAAGCAAGCGGGTGTGGCACACAGAAGCAAAAGCAGGTTCAGTTCACACCAGGTTTCAGCACAATCCTGACATGTGGGTTGTGTGTTCTTATGCAAATCTATATATTCCCATATTTGCATCTTCTGTGCTGTCATATGTTCTTATACTATCTACCAGTATTACATCTATCGGAAACATCGATAATATCGATTCATTTTTTACTTTCATTTATATCTAATAGCGGACATCTAAGAGATCCATAAAACATGGTCTGGAACCCTGTGTCCAGCCCGGGTCCTCCATCAAACACAGAGTCAATGATAGACTAGCTATAAATGTCCTCTGTAGTAGAGGCTCACCATCTATATTATAGCCACCGAGGAAGAGGTTAATGTTTTTAAAAAACCTTGAAACGCGTTTGGAAATCATTTTATGGACTGATACCATATAGGATCAGTTGTTGCAATTCATATTGATTTTAAAAGTCACCTATTTTTCAACTTTCATCTTTTTCATTTTTTTTTTTTTATTATTATTTTTTATTTATTTATTTATTTTTTCAATATTTTTTCCATCATTCTTTCCATTTTCTCATTATCTGATCATTTTTTTATGTTTTGAGCTCATTGTGCCTGTTTTGGGGGGCCCCCCACATGTGCTTCTATACCTGCGGCCACCATCACCGTCATCTCTAACACCCGGTTCCCGGACGGAGCTGCCGAGAACGAGATCGAGGATGTGACACTGCGCGCGCCAAATACATCCTCAGAACCACGAGGACGCGCTGCAGGACCGCTCGAGTTTAGGAACTGTCAAAGACCGGCCGCTGCATACTAGCAGAAAGAGAACGATACCATCAAACCATCTCGGGACGGGTGAGAGACGCTATATGCGCTATATCAGTACAACTTATTATTACTACGTTTGTTGTTATTTTATAATGACTATTTACATCGAACTGAGATAAATACACAGTAAAGTATCATAATGATACATTGAATGACTGGAGAAGCTGTGGGTTTGGGAACGACTGTGCAGCTAGAAAGACCGCACCTAAATACAAACACAGGAGGACTACAAGTCTAAAGAGAACCGCAATTCTAGAAGGACTACAAGTCCAAGACCAACTAGCAAACTGCTAATTGATCCCATAACATAAGGAACTCTTGTAAACAGTGGCACACACGGACTAAGTGAGTGGCATTGTAGATTATAGAGAAATCTCTACACCCGCACCGATTAGCACTTTTTAGATCTTAACATCCAGTTATATTTCTATTTATTATTTTTATTTTTTACTCGTATATTCTATATATTATTTATTATTATTTCTCAACTATCTGACCTTCCTACACCTAATTAATTGCTTGTATTTTATACAATATATTTTTTGTTGCATGCTACATTTTATATTTATATATTGATTTCACTTTTGAATATTGCTACCAGTATCCTTTTACCTATTTATTGATTAAATTGATCACTTGTTAGAATAAGGGCTGTCATTTGGTCTTGAGGACTAGAATACCCCCATTTTATAAGTCTATGAGAATCTCCAAGAGTCCACACCACAAGCACAGTGTAATTGGGCACTACAACTGAACCATAACCATAATTGGAAAATTGAGCACCCCCTAAGAAGGGGAACAGGGCAGCCATTTACCCTCCCCAGCCTTATACTTGGAGGAGAAAGTATATTTGATGCTAGAGTTCCTTTTTGATGACGAGCTCTTTCTTCCCACCTGTTGGGCGAGCAGAAGATACAGAAGGCATACCCTAGCGAGAAGGTACAGATCTCCCTGGTGTATGCCCCAGCCGGACCGGTTGTAAATGTGCCCCAATATATTTATTAAAAAATTCTAATTATACATAAGGCATGAAGATGCCTCCCTGCTACTTTATTATAAAACTTGCACCAATAGAGACAGATATATAGATGTGTTCACCATTTTAATAGTGCAGTGAACTGCTCCCTTGTACTCGTCCAGTGCTTTTTCCTCTAATGATGCCCTAGGTATGATTCCGTATGAATCCAGGAGAAACAAAGACGGCAAGCTGCTTTGTAAACTATATTATGGAGATAGCATTATAACTTGAAACCACTTCAAATATACAAAGGTTCCATAGTCTATAGCCTATCAGCATGGGCACTTTACTGTTAGAGTATGGACTGATGGGCTGTCTCGTAGCATCTTCCTACAATACAGTACAGTACCATGATACCTGTTCTCAATTACTCTTTACTTGTGCATGGATGAGCTTCTACTTTGAAGACCACAATAATGTTTTCTGTCCTCATCATGAAAAGGGATTTACAATTTTCATTACTTATTTTTGACTTTTATATGTAAGAACTTCATTAGTATTAGTATTCTACATTAGTATTCTGCTTGTTCGAGCCCTTGTGTTAGTACCAGGTTGTAATTCCATGCACAGCCGGGTTGTTCGGACCACCACTGTGCACAAAAAACATACATGGATACTGTCAGGACAGGCGAGCCAGGGACAAGGCACGACAGTGAGCCCTGAAGCTGAACCCACCAACTGTCCCTATCTACCTGCCTCAAACGGCCCTAGTCGGCCGTGGACAACCACAAAGACGTTCCCTGTGCTGGATACGTGCACACAGAACAAGACAGACAAACAAACACAATATGGGATAGTCAAACAAGCAAGGTCAGAATCAAACTGGCAGCGCAGTACAGAATCAGGTAACAATTGAATAGTCAAAAAGTCAAGCAAGAGGTCAGGTAACAAAGTCGAGCAAGCAGAGGGAGTTAGGACGGGGATTGCAGGAATAGACAGGGGGAGCTGGAACCAGGCTATGAAACCTAATAGCCAGCGCTGGGAGACTGCCTTTAGCTTTCTTTTATGCTGACTAAGAGCCCGGTCCAGATCTCCATTGGACCGGCGATTTGATCTTCGAGGTTGCAAACAGGTAGAGAAACCAGTCAATCACATAGACTTCTCAGCTGCATAATTAAGTCCAGCAGAGCTCAGCTTAACTCTTGTATTGCCAGGAAGCTGAGAGGCAAGCGGGTGTGTCCACAACAATAAAAAGAGGCCCAGTTCACACCAGGCTATTGCACATTCCTGACAGGAACGGAGGCCTAAATCGCTGCAGCAGCTCCTTCATTCTCAGGATTGTGGTGGGTCCCAGGGCACAGACCTCCACCAATTATCAAGGAATGGCAAATCATATATCATCACATTATAAAATGGGAAAACCCCTTTAAAAATCCATGATTGGAAAATCAATTAAATATTTTAATTTCAAAGCCTTGTTTTGCCACTTAATATGCATGATGACATTTACTGCTCTTCAACTACATTTGAAACTAATAGTTTAATAGTATTCTGACAAAAAAGTAGAGCCGACGTGACTCTATGATTTTTCCCTAATGAGGGTCATTTCAGGGCACACATCAAGTTCTTGTTTTGAACATTTTGTTTTTCTATTATTCAATTTTCTAATTGAGAAAAGTACAAATAATAACATAAGCACCCCGCAATTTGACAATTAAAAGGCACGGTGTACAGAACCTTATGTTTCCATTAACATATGGTAATTACAGCATGGTAAATGGATAGCAACCGGATAGCAATATACACAATTCCATTTTCCATTTCTGCATGTACTTTATTTACAATTATATCTACATTTTATCTTCTAACCAAGTAAACATCAGATTAAACAAATATGCACAGTGTTTTGCGGCGCTTGTGCTTGTACAGTAATTGGCATAATGGTTGCAGTAAAATTATGCATGTTTAATGCTTGGATAATGTGTCTGCCACCCGGTTCTATCACAAACAAACTGTAACAACAACAAATGCAAAATAAACACATATATCGTGTATCCGTAACAGTCGTTTACAGCGTGATACAAACAAACTGTGCTCTCTAATTGTACCGTAATTATCTGAAATACTGTATATAGAGAATTCTATGTTATAAATAGGGGTTCATTTGTGTAATACTGTATATTGTGATACTGCTTAGAAAACAGGTTCCTAAATAGTGTATTTAGTAGACTGACTGGCTTTTGCAATAAGAGTATACTTATAATAGGTGGCAAAAAATATTTATTTCTCCAATTTTAGAAATTATAGACTATGAAGGGCGTCATTTGGGTTGCTTAAAGGTGTTATCCAGGCTTAGAAAAATTACTGCTTTCTTCCAAAAACAGCACCACTGTTGTTTAAGTGAAGGTTGTGAACAACCTAAGGACAGGGTGGCGCTGTTCTTATTTTTTAATCCAGGATAATGCCACAGGTTTTTATATTTTTAATGGGGCTACCCAAACACAGAAAACCCCTTTTTATATGGGAGCTGCTAGTTAGGTTACTTGATGGGTCTGGCTCCCAAGACACATGGAAACCAGCTGATTTTGTTGAAGGAAGTTGCCATAGGGTGATCATGAACTATATTAACCCCTTCACGTCAGCAATATGTACATATACGTTGCTGCTGCACATATCCCGTGCAGCGGGAATATACGTATACGTATGTTCCTGACTGTCAGAGGGGTTTGATGTGTGCGGGACCGCTGCAGTGTCCCAGGAGCCCAGCACAATGACAGGCAGCTATGATCCCACAGCTGCCTGTCATTAACCCCTTAAATGTGGTGATCAATAGCGATCGCCATGTTAAAGGTAGTCAGTTACAAGACAATCTCCTGTCACTGACTGATCGGGATCCCTGAAGCATGGCTTGTACCTGCGGGTGGGGGTAAAACACGTACCTCCGTCTTGTCAGATCGGTCATCCATGTATAGAGTCTGCTCTTGGGCAGACTCTATGCACAGATCGCCGATAACACTGATCTATGCTATGCTATGGCGTAGCATATATTAGTATATGCAATCTATTGATTGCATGTTTTAAAGTGAATAAAAGTGTTTTTTAAAAGTGTAAACAGAAAAGAAAAAAAAACACACCAGGATTGCAGATTTTTTTTAAAATACATATCAGAAAAGAATTAATAAAAAGTGATAAAATTTTTATTTTACACCAATATTGAAATTATTATTAATTATATTAATAAAAACTAGAGATAATGGCGCAAAACAATTACACCCCAACCAGCCCTGTAGGAAAAAAAATAAAAGCGCTATGGTTCTTAGAAGGTGGGGAGGAACACTGCATTAATTTGACCTGGACATCAATGGGCTCTGTCTTAAAGGGGTTGAAAAAGCAGATGAAAAATGGATGAAAAAAAAAACGGATGCATTCGTTTTTCCATTGACTTCCATTACAAACGGATCAAACGGATCCGTTTTTTTTTTTTTTACGGACACAAAAGTAGGGTCAGCTACGTTTTTGTGTACGTTAAAAAAACTGATCCGCCTTGGTTTGTGTTTTTTCTTTTTTTAATAATGGAAGTCGATGGAAAAACGGATCAAAACGGATGCACACAAACGCATCCGTCTTTTGCAAAAAATGAATGAAAAAAACGGATTGCATGTAGTGTGAACCCAACCTTGTACTTTTGGTTGTATCAAATAAAATAAAATAAAATAATAAAAATTGGCAATATCCATTTCAATATACCTCTTTCAAATGTGTGATTTGTGGTATGGACGTAGCCCAGTGGCCTGTTAGCCTCACCATATAAACAGGACGACTCTATGATTTAGTGTGGGAATGAAGAATAAATTAGTAATTAATTGCACTGACTTGGTCCTACTGTTATGTGATAATATTATTCAGGAGCATGGGAGCTTGGTTAAGGTTGCAGTGATTTTCATTATAGAAAGATTTATTTTATCTAGAAACACTGACAGTGTTACATTAAAGGAAAATGGACTTTGCTGGCCGACACATTTATCATGCAGCGCGGTGTCTGCGGTGAGCATCATTATGTTATTGATATGCAATGCTTGATAAACTGCCACAATATTCCTTCAGTAACTTTGTCCTGTTACTTCCAATTCACACTGTCATTTAATTTTGTAAATAGTCTCATCAAAGTGTCACGGACAGGGAAATATAACCCTTAAAAGTAAATGTCCAATTTTTAATAGTAGGTTATTTTTAGGTCCATTGGGGGAGATTTATCAAACATGGTGTAAAGTGAAACTGGCCCAGTTGCCCCTAGCAACCAATCAGATTCCAAAGTCATTTTCCAAAGAGTCTTTGAGGAATGAAAAGTGCAATCTGATTGGTTGCTAGGGGCAACTGAGCCAGTTTCACTTTACACCATGTTTGATAAATCTCCCCCAATATTTTTTATTAAATCTGTCTTTATTTTATTAGAGGATCGGGCACTGTTTTCTGATCCAGTTCCTCTGCGTAGATGTGAAGTTAGGCTGGGTTCACACTTCAGCTGGGGCTTAGTTAATTGCAAGATACATATATTTTGCATGATCTGAGTGGGCAAAAAAAAAAAATCCTGTAAACTAACTTTTTGTCCACTCAAATTCTGAAAAAGTATTTTAAAAAATCCGGAAAAATAAAGGAAATAGAGGAAAACCTGATGGACTTTTCAGTCAATAGGACCTTTTAGGCATTCATCTGCCTCAGTTAGTGTCTGTTCTTGAATGGACTGTATGGCTATGTTCATATAACATAAAAAAAAAAAAAAAAGGAGTCCGCCTTTTCTATCTAAATAGACTTCTGTTATTGCCACAATTTAATTGAGTTTAATGCAGTGCATTGAAGTCAATGGAATGACGGACATCCAATGCACATGTAAAACTTTTTAGTTGTTTGCACAGTTTTTTTCTTTTTTTCACCGTCCTTCTACCACTTTCACTATTAAATTCAATGGAATTTTCAATTAAATACACATCCAAAGGCCAATCAGTCCCCCTGACCTAGAAAAATTTCTGTTGCACAAACAGATGGCCAAACAGCGAAATGACAGATGTAATTTTTTTCTTTTCAAAAGCAGAGAAAAAAACATTGTGTGAACAAAGCCTTAGACACTTTTCTGTGGTTCTGACTGGACTTTCCAATGAAGGGTACGAACCTCAGCGGAACTGTGAACCCACCCTAAAAACATAAAATAAGAAGTGTTAAGCACACTTGCTGAACTGTTCAGGTTTGGCAACATTTTACTTCAAGCATCTGGAGAATTTGGATTGGCATTCAATTTCTCCAGATGCGATCATTTGGCCGTAAGTTATACCTAAAACATTTTTTCATTCTTATTTTTGTATATTTCTGCAAGACAAATTAGATCTCTGAACCCTTTACATTCTTTTGTTCTAATTTTTGAATATTTCATTAAAACATCCCTTAAAATGGAAAAAAAAAATAAATAGTTTTTTTTCAAGACGTTAGAACTCTGGCGGTATGCAAACCACTGTTGAATGGCATTTAAGAGAAAAGTTTTTACAATAAAAAAAAAGTTATGCTTACCTCTCTGTGTTCCCCCAGTGTCCTTCTATGAGTCTCCCGTGTCCCCCAATGAAGGATCCAGCCTCAACTTCTGGGCCAGACTTGTCTCAGAGGGGACAAACGCAGCCAATCTGACATAGGACACCGTATCGGCAAGGGATCGTTTAGCGGGGTACACTGGAGGACACGGTGGAGCAGAGAGGTGAGCAAAGTTTCTCTATTGTTTTCTATTTACTTGTAACAATACATAATTTTCCCTCCTTGCTGGATAACCCCTTAAGGGGAATCTATCAGCACGCAGACCCTTACTGAGGTGCTGACAGTGTGCTGTAGCTGGCAGTCCCCTAATGAGCATGTTACCTTATAGGAATTTGTCCATGGAGTGGATAATGTGTAATCTCAGGTCTCCTACTTTAATGAAGAGTCAAAGAGGAGTTGTGGCTCAGCGTTTGTCCGGCACTCTGGTATGCCTCTGGTACCCTTGCTTTATCCTCTCTTTTCTTTGTGAATAATCTCTGCCTCCTGCTTTTCACGCTGTCAGCTAGTGTCACTAAATGCAGATCAGTCCTCTGCAGGCAGCTTATGTCTAAAAGTAACACTCAGATATAGTTGAATCTCCTATCAGTAGTAAAGCATGCAAGAGTACAGCACAAACGCTGAGCCACAACTTTTCTTTGATTCTTCATTACAGTAGGAGACCCAAGATTGTGCATAATCCACTCCACAGACAAAATACAAAAGGATAACATGCTGACTATGGGACCGCCAACTACAGCACACTGTCAGCACCTCCCTTTAAGGATCCATAATAGTATGGGCTAGCATGCGGTGAGACAGACATGTACAGCAATGAGTCAGATCAATAGGGCTCCTGAGTATTGGACCCCATATACTGTATTGATGGTCTATAAAAAGATAGGTTATTAAGCCTGGGAAATCCCTTTAAGGGGTTGATATCTGAGTGTGTTGTATCCCATATATATTATTAGGTCATCTTGTTCATTTCAATCTATTTTTCCTGTGACTCTGTGATGACTTTTTGTTGAATTTTAACCAAACGTTTTACTTTCCTCTAGAGAGAGTTGTATACCATCTTTGATTTATGTAGTGGAAAAATCCTACAGTGTGAAAAATGTATGTGTCTTCCGCAGGATTAAAGTGTTTTTAAAAGCATTATAAATTTCTATTGTAACTGGTGCATGACGGTGTCTATTGTTTCTGATCCCAATGTCGTTCAGAACTTCACGGTTTCCTAGTAAACCCCTTCAGATCCGCGTTAATATTTTATTGTGATCTGACAGTTCATGACATGTGTTCATATGTTACAGAAATGATAACCTAGTACTTGTCATTAGGTAGTACCTACTTGTTTGGTGCCATATACAACTGGAAAAAACAATATGTTCACTAGACTTTTCAACTAACAGATCCTATTCTTCTACTGTAAGGAATAGTTTTATTGTGTTCACACTTTTGTTTTCTCCGGGTTTTGTTTGTTTATTTTTTGGCCATATAATGAACACTCACCTCCTGTGCCATCAGCTTTAGGGTATGTTCACACAATGTAATATTTCAAAAAAGAACGGACGCTAATTGCAAAGGAATCAACATCCGTTCTTTACTGCAAGGGCGGCATTGCGTTGAAGTGAATGCAATGCCGCCCGTTGTGCTCCCATAGCATTATATTAATGCCTGTTCTTTAGTTCTGACGTTAAAATTATGTACCTGCCTATTATTTCCGGAAGCTATTCAGTGAACAATGTCCGAAAATAATAGCTGTTCACACAATGTAATGTGCGGTGGCCACACAGTACATTAAGGTGAATGGCTAATTGATTTTCAGGCACACCTGACACTGCCCACAAGTAGGGTTGATCGAACCTCGGGAAATCCTACGTTCGCTCTAACTCAAAAATTCATGAATCTGCTGCATTTGATTGCCGATGCCTTCCCGGTCCATGGGGAAGGAGGAGACGGCCCGGGGACCGCCTGGAATTCCGGGATTCAGCCTAGGTAATAAGCTGTATCCTGGAATTCCAGGCAGTACCCGGGCACTCTCCTCCTTCTCTACGGACCGGGAAGGCAGTGGCAATCAAATGTGGCAGGTTCGTGAATGTTCGAGTTCGATCAAACCTAGGATTTCCTGAGGTTCAATCAACTTTACTCACAAGTCACTGTTAAAAAAAGAACATTCCTGCAGCCGATACAGAGGTATCCGCTGCAGGAACGGGCTGAATGCAGCCCGATGGCCGGCAGTTTAACGTCCATCCTATGCCCTAGACACTGTTAAACATAGTGTGAACATAGCCTTATACATACGTTTTATTGATGCAGCTAGGTAATATGATCAGAACTCAGCCCACCAGAAGATTACATGGCTTTTTGTGTCTCAGAAACTGGTCCGGGAATACTATATACTTTGGATATAGTGCTCTGAAATTTCTGCAAGTAAAGTGATAAGACTCGACCTCCTCCCTCTGCAAAGCCAGAGGAATCGTGGGAAATAATTAGGCTATGTTCACACAATGTTTTTCGACAGCCATTAATTAATACTCCAAATAACGACAGTCGTTTAACATACTTTGGCGTGCACCATTGCAAAGACGGCCATTGGTACAAGTTGAATGATGACTGCTTTCAACACCCCTTTGGGTGGGGCTATTTTCAAAGTTCCATTGAATATTGTTTAAAAGATAGTAAAAGGATGGGCAAAAATAAACTTAAATAACGATTGTTGTTCCTGGGTCCCCGCTAGAGGGAGTAGAGGACAAGAGGGTGGAGTATGCAGGAATTGTGGAGAAGAAGAGGGAGAGATTCAGGGATTGTGGCCACAGAAATAGCTAGAACTCACAGAATACACTGCACAGTATTGGTCTGGGAACTTCTGAAGTTGCGTTAAAAAGACTCAGGTATGTAGGATCCAATTTTCAGTGTGTGTATATAGTGTATAGTAGCCAGCTAGAGGCTAGTCTGCATCCATAGTGCATCTGAGCTAAGGAGGAGCTGATATGGAGATGGAGTTTTAAGGGTATTAACCAGGGAGCAAAATGCCATATACCAGTAATAGAATGATGAGAGATAGTGCTGCTCCTCATGAATATACAGGACAGTACATTCTGTAATGTTACCTTGAGGTATACCATCCCTGATGAAGCTAACCACAGAGTTATCAAACTGCATAGGAGAATCACTGGGAGTCTGTCCATCGACTTTGGGAGTTTGTGATTTCACGGACCTCTATCTTGGTCCTCTCCATGGAAGATTTTCTGTGCCACTGGCCGGGGGCATGAACACTGAGACTGACAATGCTACGAACTGCCTACCTATAACACAACTGGATATTGCATGTGAACTGATCTAACTGGATCATGGGACTTAGCCTATAGTTTATGTTACTGAGCGCTATGGTCTTTTTTACACGTTTTCTATTGATATTTTATGTTTTTTTTTTTTCTTTTTTGTTCACTTAAGAACCTTTAAAGCATTTTCATTTATTAAACGCCTCCAAAATGAAGGTTTAATATAGAAGACATTTGTCCCCTCCAGTTTATTGAGTGTATATTGAGGGTCTTTTCATATATTATACATAGGAAAGATATTTGCCGTCTGAACCTCTTAAATAATCCATTGGAATAATCATCTTTCTGGAATTTTTTGTGATCATCCAATGTTATCTTCAAGCATTCTTAAATTAACATGCCCTTTCTTCCTCCAGTGACTTAAAAGAAATTGTCTTCCTTGGGCCATGTCTCTTAATACCAATGTTCTAAAATACTGATGTTTCTAGAATAAGGACTTTTCCCCAGATACATTTGTTCAACTTAAATATTCATAGTGGAAACTCAAGTGAAAGTCATATGCTGATGACATTTTTAAAGGGCACCTGTCTCTATAAATTCATATGTACCCATTCATTATACTGTATAAGTTGTTTATGTTATTCTTAATATTTTTACTATAAAGGTTTACTTTCAGATTTTTATTTGTTATAGTTTGTTTTCTGTTGTTGTTTCTTTTTCTTCTTCGTCTTTTATTATTATTATTATTATTATTATTATGACATTTCAAAATAATTGTTCTATTAGTCAAAGGGATTTCTAATCCATGACACAGTATAGCTGTCTATGGCTTCTGATAAATGATATGTTAGGTGTGGCTTTGCAAATATGCAAGTCTTCAAATACATATCAGTGTAACGCCTGGAGTAGTGGATCCACTGGACCGTCACCAGCGATGGCACTAACCTCACCAGGGAGCGGAGTCTAAGGGGCCGCTGGTTTTCACCAGAGCCCGCCGCAAGGCGGGATGGACTTGCTGCGGCAGGCGACCCCCAGGTCGCTACCCCTGGCTTGGTTGCTAGCGACGGCAGGCGAGGCGTGGCAGGAGCAGTAGGCAGGAGATGGTGCTGGCAGAGGTCTGTAGACGTAACCGCAGGTGACAGGCTGAACACAGGAGCAATGGAGTGACAGGGGAGCAGGAACCAGGAACAAGGACTAGGGACCAGGTAGCGGATAGGTATCAGGAACAAGGACTTGGGACCAGGTAGCGGATAGGAATCAGGAACAACAGGGGGCTGGGCCAAACGCTATGGGAAGCATGTAGAGGCTCCAACACCTGTAGTGGGGCAGGGCTGGAACTTATAGGGGAGTGATTGACATGTGGACCAATTAGGAGCGCACTGCCCCTTTAAATCTGAGACAGCCGGCGCGCGCGCGCCCTAGGAGGCGGGGACGCGTGCGCCGGCCGGCACAGTGAGAGACAGGAGCGGAGGAGAGGTGAGGCGCCCCCAGAGGCCGAACTAGCAGCAGCGCCGGGTCCCTGCACAAGGACCCCGGCGGCTGCATGGGGCAGGAGGAGGTCGCGGCGGCGGCCCGGAACACGGGAAGCCGCCGCGGCCGTGACAATCAGTTGCTGTATGTGCTGCAGGAAATGTTTACTTTTCAATCTGACACAATGCTCTCTGCTGCCACCTCTGTCTGACACAGGAACTGTTCACAGCAGCAGCAAATTCCCATAGAAAACATTTAATCTGCTGCGCAGTTCTTGTCTCAGGCAGAGGTGGCAGCAGAGGGCACAGGAAAGAATATATTACGTCCTACAGGACATACAGCAGCTGATAAGTATGGGAAGAATTAAGATCTTTTTAATAGAATCTACATATAACTTTCAGAAACCAGTTAATTTGAAAGAACAAAAATTGTCGCTGGATAACCCCTTTAAAAGCAGGAGTCTAAGGAGCAGGAGCACTAAGGAGTCCTGGAAAGCATGGATAAAGCCTATGGCAGCCGCCAGTATACAAATGTTGAGCGACCGGACTTGAGCATGCTTGATCCGCGCTCATCTCTACTAATAAGCCAAGGCGTTATAGCATGTAGTTACTATAGCACAGTGCAGCTGCCTATAGGAAGTCAAACCCAATGTCGAGATGGTGTACAGGAGCTGGACATTTCTTTTCTTGAGGTAAATAAGACATAGTATGGGGGGGTACTGAAAAATGTTGAAGGGGGTTTTCTTTTTGACAAGTTATGCCCTAGTATCCATATTGTTGGGGGGGGGGGGGGGGTTTGGGGGGAGTCCAACCACTTAGACCGCCAAAATCTCAAGAATGGGACTCCAAAATCCCACTGGATGGAGCTGCAGGTTTCACGTGTGCACCACTACTCCATTCATTCTTTTCTGAACTGCCAGAGGTAGACAAATGCAGCTGTAGGCTTTTTTTCTCCGCTCCGTAGAAAATGAATAAAATGACAGCACGCTTGGGTGTACCGCTGCCCAGATTTTGGGATTCCGGTCTTAAAGAAGAAGTCTTGCGAATTTTTTTTATTGTAGTATTGTATTGCCCCTCAAAAGTTATACAAATCCCCAATATACACTTATTACGGGAAATGCTTATAAAGTGCTTTTTCCCTGCACTTACTACTGCATCAATGCTTCACTTCCTGGATAAAATTGTGATGTCACTTCCTGGATAAAATGGTGATGTTCCTTCCTGGATAAAATGGTGATGTTCCTTCCTGGATAAAATTGTGATGTCACGACCCGATACCCAGAGCTGTGCGGGCTGTGGCTGCTGGAGAGGATGATGGCAGAGAGACACTGAGGGACACAGGGCACTGGAGGGACACGCACCATCCCTCTGCCATCATCCTCTCCAGCAGCCACAGCCCGCACAGCTCTGGGAGTTACGTTGTGACATCACCATGTTATCCAGGAAGTGACATCACCATGTTATCCAGGAAGTGACATCACCATTTTATCCAGGAAGTGAAGCCTTGATGCAGTAGTAAATGCAGGGAAAAATGTACTTTATGTGCATTTCCCGTAATAGGTGTATATTGGTGATTTGTATAACTTTTGGGGGGCAATACAATACTTTAATAATTTTTTATGCCAGACTTCTACTTTAAGGCACAAGGGGAACCCATTGGTCAGTCCCCCTACAATATCTTAATTAGGCCCTCTCTTGTGGAGACCACTTTAAGGGTTGCTTAATGTTTACTGGAGTCTCCCTTTTAGATCAACCGCCGATGATAAATTCTCATCACGTGGTAATGTTTTTATCTATAATCATTTGGTATAATTATTAAACATGAATTTTGCTCTATATAAATATATTCACAGAATGAAACCCTTTTATTATGTACATTATGGTTGATATTCGACTAATATATCAAATTGTTTATATCAAATCTCCATATTCTATTTTCCCTGACCTTAATTTTATATTAAAAACACCTTAGACAAACATCCTACCATATTCATTTTACTGTTAGATCATTTATAATTTAGACTAATGATTCATCTATTAAAACACTGATCTTGACAGCTGCCAAGCAACAAGCCTTTGTGCCAGAGGTGATTTATTTTTATTATTCTGGAGGTCAGCATATCCATCTACTATAAGCACTGATAACACTCTCCCAGGGCTGAAGCAGAAACCTATAGACAACATAATTTTTTTTTTTATTATTTATTTAATTTATTCTATTATATATGTATCCTTATAGCACAATTTGTGGACAGGAAGACAATGTAGAGCTATTCTAAGGATTATGATGTAAAACTCCCTAATGTAATATCCACTGGCACAGTACTGGCAGTGCAGGGGTGGGGAGGTTAAATAAGAGGTTAGCAACTCAATTTACTTCAGAAGATTATATCTGCAAATCTATAGAACTTAAAGTGTACTTGTCAATTATATATATATATATATATATATATATATATATATATATATATATATATAATATATATATATATATATATATTTTAAAAAAACTTTTGATATGTCCTAGAGACATATCAATAAAAGTTACCAGTTGGGGGGTCTGAGTGTTCAAACCTCAACCGATTACAAGAAAAAGCCAGGAGGCATGCACGCTATCTGTAGAATGAACGTTCACAAATTGTACATATAGTGCAATAAAACTGTATAATGTTGGATCTAATAGGACCTTCTTGACTTTCCAGCTTTGACCATGTACAATCTGTACTGAAGGTAGAATCCCAAGATTCAAAATGATCCTCTATATATCACAATCACGATCACAAGATGGCAGCACCCATACTTGACTTCTGTTCCATTCATTCTCTATAGGACTTTGACCAACAAAACACAGCAATCACTGAGCTCAAGGAGATCAGTGAAAAAATTCCAATGAAGTACTCAATCAATAGTCTCCACTATTGCCCCCAAAAATTTGAATGTGCAAAGGGTCCATGGAGCCTTGGTTGCGAGTCTCAAAACATGGGAATAGCCAGATATCCCTAGTCTGTTGCCACTGGGTGCCTACAGATGGGGAGAGCACCACACGACCCTGATAGGTAGCATCTTAAGTTCCACTCAGTTGTGAGTATTGGAACATAAATAGGGAAACAACAGGGTGGCCCCTTATGTGTCAAAGTCTAACTCAAGGTGCGAGTATTGTGACATGACAAGGGCTTGCCAAGGCAAGCATCCATACACTGACAGCTGTTTCGGGGTATTTGCCCCTCGTCAGTGTGGAGCAGCTGGCTAGTTGGGGTAATGGTAATAAACCAACAAAACACAGCAATCACTGAGCTCAAGGAGATCAGTGAAAAAGTTTCAATGAAGTACTCCAAAAATTTGAATATGCAAAAAAGGAGTCCGTGGAGCCTCAGTTACGAGTCTCAAAACACGGAAATAGCCAGATATCCCCAGCCTGTTGCCACGGCTTGCAACCAGATGGGGAGTCTATAGGACTTTGCAAGCAATGAACTTGGCAATGTTCTGAAGCCGGATAGACAGTGAATGGAATGTTGGCTGAGCCTGCGCATACAGCTTTTCCAAGGCCATAAGCTTCTGTTTCACTACTGATAAATCCAATCAAACATTTGTGGGATGTGCTGTAATAACTAATCTGATCCATGGGGGCCCCCACATTGCAATTTACAGGACTTAAATAGACACTGTAGTTTCAACTAAATTTGCATTTGCATTTGAATAGAAAAAAAACTTTGTAATATATCTTATCAGACAATATGTTTCCCTCTCCTGTTTTTAAGCCTCCCTCCCTTTGCCATAAAACTGTCATCCACTTTGGGAAATCAACTTAGCAACAACTTTTGTTTACTGATTACAACCAGGGATCAGAATGTAAGCATTGCAAGTCTATGGATGGGGGAGGAGGAGATGGGAGGGGGAGTTCCTACAGAGACATACGCTAGAGAGAGAGAGAGCAGCCCAACAACTGCTGGAAAAAAGAATCTCCACAAAATGATGAGGCTCTTGGCATACCATTTGCAAATAGTGTGAACCATCCCACCACGATAAGGTGGCCTCATGCCCAGGATGGACCCTACACTATATTTTAGCTTCTCCATGGCATATAATAAGCTATGCTCTGGACGTGCTAGATAGAACTAATACTGGCAAAAATAAAAATAACCCGCTGGGTGGGATGGGTGGAGTGCACGACCAAGTAGAGGTTGTGGTTAAAGGGGTTATCCAGTGTTGGAAAAATCTTGCCACTTTCTTCCAGAGACAGCACCCCTCTTGTCTCCAGTTTGGGTGCAGGTTTTGCAACTCAATTTCATTAAAGTGCAAGGAGCTTATTTACAAACCATACCTGAACTGGAGACAAGGGTGGTGCTGTCTCTGGAAGAAAGTGGACATGTTTTTCTAGCGCTGGTTAACCCCTTTAATTGAAAAACAAAAATTGAGAGTTATTGTTAAAAAAGATAATAATTAAAAAATACATTGTTATCAATTGTTCTATATTAGTGTGTATCTTTGTTTATGAAAACAATTTTATTAATTTCATTAATTTAGTTCAGTTGTTTGTGTTGGTGTGACTTCATTAAAGTGTAATTTAAAAAAATAACATAATATTTTCTATTTAATTAAAAATAAAGGAATATTTACAGCTGCATTTACTTTGGAATTATTCCAATATAATGGCAAATTTCTAACATTGTTCATGGGATCCTTAATTAAATTACCATGATGCACGCCACACGTATATCTCTCTATTTATTATAGCAATTTACATATAATATTGTACATAACATAACACTTTCAAGTTATGATATTTGCTGTTTTCTTCTATCTATCTCTTATCTATTTATCTCCTATCTATCTATCTATCTATCTATCTATCTATCTCCTATCTATCTATCTATCTCCTATCTATATATCTATCTCCTATCTATATATCTATCTCCTATCTATCTATCTATCTCCTATCTATCTATCTATCTATCTATCTATCTATCTATCTATCTATCTATCTCCTATCTATCTATCTTCTATCTATCTATCTATCTATCTCCTATCTATCTATCTATCTATCTATCTATCTATCTATCTATCTCCTATCTATCTATCTATCTATCTATCTATCTATCTATCCATCTCCTATCTATCTATCTATCTATCTCCTATCTATCTATCTATCTATCTATCTATCTATCTATCTATCTCCTATCTATCTATCTATCCATCTCCTATCTATCTATCTATCTATCTATCTATCTATCTATCTATCTATCTATCTGTGTTGTTACAGCAATTTAAAGTTTTATAAGGGAACTTCGGCCAAAATGATAAATTAGCGTCAGGCAGGTAGAAACATAATGAAGAAGCTCCACTTAGGGTGCGTGCACACTACAGAATGGTGACGGAAAACCCGTTGCGCATTCCACAGCTCACACCTGCCGGCGGACTGATGCGGCCGCGCGTCTCCGCCCGTGTCATACCCTCTATTCTATGCACGGGCAGATTCCTTCATCCGTCAAAAGAATGAACATGTCTATAGAGTCTATGACACGGGCGGAGACACACACGCGTGCATCAGTGCGAGCTGAGGAATGCGCGACGGGTTTTCTGTCACCATTCTGTAGTGTGCACGCACCCTTACCAGTCTCTGTGCCCCGCAGCACTACTTCACAGGTCACTGACCATCTTTTGGAGCTCATTTTCTCCCTAGTTCTGGTGTTGTCACGCCACAGGAGACATTACCCAACCCAGCTGATAGATTGACTGCTCAACCAGTCATTGACTACATCGGTCACTGACTTACTGAGTGGGCAATCCATCAGCTGGGTCTTGATGTCGCTGGAGCAGGAGATCCAGGAGGTTGACAGGGGTCTGTGAGTGGTAGGGCAGTGCTAGGGGGACATGGGTAAAGATGATCAAACAGCGCTAATGCTCAGGTTCGTACGAACTCGAACCATTTGTATTTGACTCCCGCAGCCTTCCCATTCCGTGGGGAGGGTGGAGACAGCCCTAGTCCCGCCTGGAAAACAAGAATACAACCTATGGACCAGGCTGGATTCCTGTTTTCCAGGCGGGACTCGGCCTGTCTCCACCTTCCCCACGGAACGGGAAGGCTTCGGGAGTCAAATACCAATAGTTCGAGTTTGTACGAACCTGAACATTAGCGCTGTTCGATCATCTCTTGACATGGACAATGGGCATGGGCATCTCTTGACATGAGTTTTTTTTATTTCCCCCCCCCCCCCATCCCGATTTTTCATGGTGGTCGAACTTCTCCTCTGAGGCCACTTATACACTTGATGATACTATATACTGTCTCTGATCTGTTTGTACTACTATGCACATTGCATTTTCTGTCTCCAGCTTTATATTAATGAATTCATATTGATCCACATTATTTGTATTCTACTGGTAGGTAAATAAACATTATAAAATTTAATAAGCATAATGTACTGTGTATGGCACCTGTTTATTTTGTTGTTGTTTTTTTTTTGTTTTTTTTTGGGGGGGGGGCTGATCATGAAAATGATTGCATACATAATATATTAGTGAGCATGTGACTGCCTTCTTATAGTTACTTTTTGCACGTAAAGAATTTATTATACTTTCACAAGTAAACCCATTTGTCTTCTAGCACAGTTTAAGAGCTAAATTTAGTAGGAAAAGCCTTATGTGACAAATAAATGTAATCCAGTATTTAGGGAAGAGAACTTTTTCCAAAGTTCCCCCATTTTCTCTGAAAAAGTGTGTATGATGATGAAGTCTCATAGGAATGTATCCAATTGTATCCAACCTCCTTAAAGGGGTTGTTTAGCCAGGACCCCATTTTTTTCCAGAACCCACTAGGGGGATAGGTGAAAAAATATCATCCACTTACTTCTTTGGCTCCTTCTACTGCCCTCATTCCACTGCGTCTGTTCTGAATTCTGAGATGTGATGTTGAAGGTTGTAGCTGTGTTCCACCTCTGCCAGTGAATGTCTGAGTTGACCTGATACATCATATCTCACAACCCAGAAGCAGCCATATACTGGGGACAAGAGCTGAAGAATGCAGGTGGCAGTGAAGAAGCCAGGGAGGTAAGTGCACATTATTTCTTTTTACCTACCCCCTCCTCAGGAAATCTTAAAAAAAGGGGTCCTGGCTGGATAACCTCTTTATTGCCAAGACTAGGTAATCCTAACCTTAAGTTAGAGGGATGATTAGGGTTAGTTCCATATGTAATTTGTAATTTAGTATTACAAATACTAAAGGTTTTAGATTCACTAAAATCCCAAAATTTTAGAGCAATTTGGAATTGAATTAGATTAGATGTTGAATATTCAGAGCGGCAGCTTCTAAAAGTGGGTCCTAAAAGGGCATACAGTAAGCACAGGGATGTCCTCAAGAGACAACCCCTTTAAAATAAAATATTGTAAAATTATTGGAAAGATATCATAACAATAGCGGTAACTATAGTCACAAAGTTGTAACCATTGCACAATAAACCGGATTAAGAAAACTCTATGGATAATATAATATCCATTATAAGGTAACGCTTCAGAACAGCCATCAGCCTTTGATACATAGGTATAAAACCTGGTATAAAAACTGTGCAAATTAGTGACAAAGCAAAGAATCTTCTTTATGGTGCGTTCACACCTACAGGATCTGCAGCTGATTTTCTGCAGCAGATTTCAGTTAAATAACTGAACACAGCATCAAATCTGCTGCAGATCCTGTAGGTGTGAACGCACCCTTAATATAGAAAAACAGCACAATGCAAGGGGTCAAAGCAAACACATGGGGAATGGAAATCCAGATATGTTGTAGCTGTTGATGGAGCGATAGATCAAGTCAATGTAAAGTTGTTGCTAGGTACTGGCTGCTGTTAGTTGGGAGCTTAATCTATTTCCTATAATAGAAAGCATGGAAGGCATGGAAACAGTCACTCTCGCATGTCTTTATGACTCGCACAAAGTATTTTGGACCTGGATGTATTTAATTTGTAGAAAAAATTAATGAGGTCTTAAGAACACATGAAGAAATTAGTTATTCTGGGGTTTATCAATATTTGCTTCAATGAATTGAACTTGTGTTCTATTATAAACCAATCAGTATATTCACCATTAAAGGAAATTGAATCTTAACTACAATACATTTACTTAAAGGGGTATTCCCATCTCAACTAATATAGTCATACTTGTACTTTAAGTTGAATGGTTTTGTAAATACATTCATTAGCAAACTTGCCTCCTTCTAATATTCCCAGTTATTCCTCTTTCATTGTTGGCAGCTTATTGTCTAGATGGCAGACCACCACTCTGCTCTAAAAGCAGTGGTCTGGCTGGTGTGTATATATATCTATAGTATACATATTTATTTATTTATTTATTTATTAAGTAAATAAATAATTTTATCATTAATTAAAAAAAGCTGTTGTGCTAATTATGTTTTTACACTATTCACTGTGTAGTATAGTTGAAATGGCATGTTAAATAATAATAATAATAATAATAATGATAATAATAATAATAATAATAATAATAATAATAATAATAATAATAATAATAAAATGCTTTTTATGTCTATTTTTGAGGGGGGTTAGGATGTTATTTAAAAAAAGAAAAAAAATCAATTTTCATTTACGTATTTTTTTGTGCAGTTTTGCTAAGATTATATTGTAATATTTTAGACATGTTCGTCCACTAAATTACTAAATATGTTAATATTTGTTTTTTTTTTTTCCTTTTTGTATTTGATGGGAAGGGGTTTGAATTTCTATTAAAGGGGTTATCCAGTAAAAATCTTTTTTCTTTCAAATCAACTCATATCAGAAAGCTACTGTATATAGATTTGTAATTTACTACTATTAAAAAATCTCAAGTCTTCCCATACTTATTAGCTGCTGTATGTCCTGCAGAAAATGTTGTTTTATTTTCAGTCTGACACAGTGCTTTCTGTCGACATCTCTGGCCGAGACAGGAATGCTGTCTCGGTTTTATATGAATCCCCATAGAAAAACTCTCCTGCTCTGGACAGTTCCTGTCTCGGCCAGAGATGTCAGCAGAGAGCACCGTGTCAGACTGAAAATAAAACATTTCCTGCAGGACATACAGCAGCTAATAAGTATGGGAAGACTTAAGATTTTTTAATAGAAGTAAATTACAAATCTATATAACTTTCTGATATCAGTTGATTTGAAATAAAAATATTTTTACTGGACAACCCCTTAAAAGAGCTTATCTAGGCTTAGAAAAACATGCCCGGGTGTGGGTTTTGCAGTTCAGTTCCAATGAATTGAGATGAGTAATACCACAAATAACAATACAGTACAGTACAGGGTGACGCTGTTTTTGCAAGAAAGTAGCTATGTTTTTTCTAATCTTGGATAATACAATTATTAAACTAAGTTAGATTAAATCAAATTGAATACAATCTTTACTAGAACCATGTTGATCAAAAGGATGACAAAAACTCCATACTAGGGGAAAAATTCCATCCTGACTCCAAACATGGCACTCAGAATAATTTCTTGGATTAACATCCCACTTCTTGAAATACTTTACCAACAACTTGTAATATTGTATTTTATTGGAACAGCAAGTATTGGACTTGGACACAAACTGGGTTGACCACATTGTAGTTTATTGCCATAGTCCTACTGCCAATGAGTGATGGGAGACATAAACTCTGCCTGATTGCAACTAGCGATGATCGAACATCTTAAAATCTTAGGTTCTATAGAACTCGAACCTTGTCGAACCTTCTGCATTTGATTCCCGATGCCTACACGGTCCGTGGGGAAGGAGGAGACAGCCCGAGTGCCGCCTTGAATTCCGGGATTCAGCCTAGGAATTCCAGGGGATACCTGGGATGTCTCCTCCTTCCCCACGGAACGGGAAAGCATCGGGAATCAAATGTAGAAGGTTCGACAAGGTTCGAGTTCTATAGAACCTAAGATTTTCCGCTGTTCAATCATCTCTAATCGCAACCACAGCTGGTGAGGAAGTTTACGAAAGGTAGTTGCCTAGCAGTCACAAAGACTCACAGAGATGTAGGGCAAAAGGACTGGTACAATAAATTATCCAGGTAGGTCACTGTGGCACTGAAGGACAGGGTAGGTAGGACAGGACTTGCGTTATTTTAGATGGAACCTGACTATGGTGGAACTGTTAGAATATTGTATGGTCCCTATCCCTGGTCAAAGACCACTCAGAGTATGTCTATGTCACTAAGCATGCAACTACCAGTATATTATGCCACCAAGCCAGTTCTGTGAATCGTTGTACTTTTTGTGTGAAACTCTACATAATGAGCTTTTATATGAAAACATAATGAGTTTATTTTATGACTTCTAATATTTAGTGCTTTCGTGTGATTCTATTTCCATTGATCCATCCGGCACTTATCTGCATCAGTTCAATAAACTCATCTCTTCAAATGACTTTACTAAACTTTTCTACACTATGAAACGCTGTCTAGAGGAAAGCAGCAGAAGCTGAGAGAGTTACAAAAACTGAAATGCAAAAAACCCCAGAGATATTGGAGATGATAGATTAAGGATTAGACAACTGATTGTTCTCCAAGTTTTTTTTGTTTTTTTTTTTGGGGGGGGGGGCATCGTCATTGGTAGCTCTCTCATGAGTAGTTAAAACACACTTTAGGCAGAACGTTCACACGCAACGTTCACACGTAACGGATCCGCAGCGGATTTCTCGCGGGATCCGCTGCGGATCCCTGCCCTGTACACTTATGGGCAGAAAAACTCGCAGCAGGATGAACATCCCGCTGTGAGTATGTCCGCAGCCCGCCCCGTTTACCCCATGGCCGCCGAAGCGTATACTTCATCTGCTCCCCGTTCCAGCTTGATTCGGGCTCCCGGCGTCTTCACGTCCCACTCAGCCAATCAGTGCGCTTCGGGGGGGCAGTGCACTGATTGGCCGAGTGGGACGTGCCAGGAGCCCCGAAGCAAGCCGGAGCGGGGAGCAGATGAAGTATACGCTCCGGCAGCTGAGGGGTTAACAAGGCAGGCTGGGGACATACTGTTCATCCCGCTGCAAGTTTGTCTTCCAATAAGTGAACAGAGTAGGAATCTGCAGCAGATCTCGCTGCGAATTTGCAGCTAGAAATCCGCTGCGGATCTGTTACGTGTTAACGCACCCTAAAGGAATAATCCAGCAAAAAAAAAAAAAATAATCAAATCAACTGGTGCCAGAAGTGCCAGAGATTTGTAATTTACTTCTAATAAAAAATCTCTAGTCTTCCAGTACTTATCAACTGCTGTATGTCCTGCAGGAAGTGAAGCATTCTTTCCAATCTGACACAGTGCTCTCTGCTGCCACCTCTGTCCATGTCAACTTTCCGGCACCAGTTTATTTAAAAGATTTTTTTTTTACTTTGCTGGATTATTCCTTCAATAAGCATTCTAAAGCGTTAGCTTGACAATTCTTCTGCCTAAAGTGTGTTCTAACTACTCATGGGAGAGCTTCCGATGAGGATGGGTTTTTTCCCCTTAAAAGATCAATTATGTGATGGATCATCTACCTGATATATGAAGCAACAGCTAGAATATTTATTTAAAATTAATTCAAATTTTACAACCCCCTGGTATATACTGCACATACTGTAGCTGAAGACTCATGTCATGCTGCTGCCACAGTTGTAAGTGCCCGGGGGGTGTCACTTCTGTTAGGTGCCCAGAGCTCTCTGAGTTAAAAGCATTCCTGTCCACTCCTCTTAACCATTACTGAGAGCTTGAGCATCCAATCAGGAGACAGCTCGAGCAGTCAGTGTTTGCTGAAGGGAGTGACCAAGAACACTGTCAATGCGGACCGCTCTGTGCCCTAACAAGAGGAGCCTAATGGGCATACGAAGTGGTGCTGGAGGCCCCAGTGCATCAATATCCCTTCCCTCGGTGGTGCATCCAGACTAGATTCTGAAGGAGGCATGTCACCCGAGGAGGACCAATATCTCCTCCCCTGAGCGACCCTATTTGTACTGTAAAGAAACTTGCCCAGATGGGAAAGGGGCAGTGGTTTGAAAAATGGACGAGGCCACCAGGATCTACACACTGGTGCCGACCAGGTTGTATAAAAATAAAGAGAAGTACTAAAGGCCAACTGCATTTTTTTTTTTAATTTACAAAGTTTTGTCTGCTTCTTAGAAGAGGTTTCCTTCCCTGGACAAATATCTGTCTATTGCCTTGTTTTGAGACTTGCAACCGAAGCTCCACATACCCCCTTTTTGCATGTAATGTTTCTTAACCCTTTCACGACCAGGGGTCATTGATGCATCAATGCCCAGGTCGTTTTTGGACATCAGCTTATGGGATCATAATGATCCCATAAGCTGATATTCCTATGTCTGCCCCCTCTCCTCTGTCCCTTGCTAATGTTACAATCTTGTGACAGCGGCAGGGGAGAGAGGGGAGGGGGCAGAGCTCACACTGCACCCTGCCTTCCCTCCCTCCCCCTGCCGACTTTCGTAGCCAGGAAACTGGAAGGTCTGAGGCTTCCAGTTTCCATGGCTGCCATTGGGGCTCTGCAATGACTTCACAGAGCCCCGATGGACACCAGGCAGAGAATTCTCCCTCTGTAGAGAGAGAATTCTCTGTCAGGAGCCCTATAGATGCTGCAGTCTTGCTGACTGCAATATCGATTGGGTTAACTTTCCAGTGCTGAGAGTTGCGGCGGGTCCCTGGCAATCACTGATAGCCGGGACCCGCCGAGGATGACACAGGCGCAGCTCCTGCGCCTGTGTCATCTTGGATCGTAAATTAACATCACTGCAGCATCAGGCATAGGCTGCATGACGTTAATTTACTTTGGAGCAGTGGGAGGATGTTAAAAAAGCAAGCAAGCAAGCAAAAAAAAAGGCAAAAAAAAATTTAAAGTTGAACAACATCAACATAAATGGTTTCTCGAGATTGCTGTTGAGCAACTTAGAATTATTCAACCCCTTCATGACACAATTCGTAGAGTATCCTTTTGCTCTTAAGACCTGCTGCAGACACAGCCAGACACCAGCTCCTTCCAGCATACCTGAAGAATATTAGTCCATTCCTCATAGGCAATAACCTCCAGTTCACTAATATTCTTTAGTTTGCCTGCTGCAACCACAGGTTAAATCTAGGTTTACCTTATCTCTGCAATATAATGAAACTATCATGGCCCAGAGTTCTCCAAGAGCAAAACTACAGTCTATAAGTCAGCTATCTCATACATAATGTACTCTTTTGTTGCAGCTACTGTATCACTATAAATTCCCCTAGAACTAAATATTCAGATACCGGAATAACAACTAACCCGGCTCTGTGTAATGTTGCAGAACTAAAACTACCATTCCGACCTTCTATTTATCCTGCTTACAAACAGCACAACAACGTCCTCCGTAAAACGCTGATATTAATGGCTTATCAGCAATATTACAATTCAATTAAAAATCTAATTAGACTTTTGTCACATCGTTACAGTCCTCGCAACACAATGCACTCGCACGGCAACGACTATAAACAAAATTATAGGAAAAATATGGAGTGTCAACTAATTATCATGTTAATCGTAATGGAGAGGATTCCGCCACTTAATGTCGGGTTTGAAAATGCAAAAATGAGTAACCCCTTGAATATGGAGGATGAGTAATTAAATAATGGCACTTAATGTCACAGTATGCCGTATAATCACCGAAATGTCAAAAGAGGAAGAGAATGCAAAGCCTAATGTATGGAGAGATAAAAAATAAGGGGTATCATATTACATTAAATACAAATTACAATCCATTTAATTCTAGCCTCTAGATTCCATTAATTATAGTATAGAACATATGTGCTCCGACGTCTCTCTATTCCTATCATTACTTGGAGCTTTGCAGATTAAGTTTCTGTGTAATAGCAAAGCCAAGCTTTCCGAGGCAGGAAAAAGAAAGGATATAGGATTTCTTGAAACCTATAATAAACCTTGATCCATATCCTGAACCTTGAATACATCATAGGGATCTATAAGGCTGTCAGTTTGGGCCATTAGCTTTACTGCCAGGCTGGGACTTGAGACCTTAAAGGGAATGTGACATCTGAAAATGACCTATTGTATGAATCAATTTTTGTATGTGAATTATATATGAGAATTATTTGTTGCATTTTCCCCCTAATTTTCCATTTTTCTATCTGTATTTTAAACCTTTAGGCTACGTTCACACAACGTAAGTTCAGTATTAATCACAGCCGTTTAAACAACGACCATGATAAATACTGAACTTAGCCCTAGCGGCGCCGCGAGAAACTGACATGCATCCAAATTCAACTGCAGTGAAGATCATCCAGCCGGTACTGCAGTACCAGCCGGGATGATCTTTTCTGACACCAGCCATTCCGTGACCTAGCCGGGTCATGGAATGGCCAGTCTCTTACCAGGTGTGAACATAGCCTTAAAGTGGACATATCATCAGGCTTTGTGGTAAATGAGGTCATGGCTGGATAAGGATTCTGACTCTCAATGCACACAAACCTCTCCTTAGTTAACCCCTAGAAAACCAATTTGCCACAGGTATGCCATTATTAGACTAAGTGGGTATAGAAAGGGCTAAAGGCATGAGCCCTCTTTGTACCCATTGGCTATCAGCAACTGAGACCTACTGCTAATAGCCAGCACAGAGCGAATATCCATGCCAGCTATTTACTGTAAGTGAAAACAGCATTTTAAACGCAAAAGCATATGTCATTGGTGGTGAAGTGGTCTGTAACGGCTCAGTGCAGCATGGTCACTGGGAGCAGATCCATTGGCAATGCACCCCGAGACCTCTGCCATCTGCAGTTGTTTCAAACTGTTTGTAGGAGGCCCAAGCAATTGATTGCAGTAATTATGGATCAATGCAGTACTTATGTACTGCATTGATATTGATGAGCAATCAAGGTATTGCTCATAGAAGTCCCCTAGGGAGACTACAGAGGTGTGTAAAAAAAGAACCAGTTTAGTATACAAATAAATCCATTCCATAATAAAAGTAAAAATCATTCCCTTTTTCCGTATACAGAATCGCCTGAAAAACTAAATTATCACATTTGAGGCTTCACACAGTCAGGCTGGGTTCACACTACGTATATTTCAGTCAGTATTGTGGTCCTCATATTGCAACCAAAACCAGGAGTGGATTAAAAACACAGAAAGGATCTGTTCACACAATGGTGAAATTGAGAGGATAGCCGCCATTTAATGGCAAATATTTGCTGTTATTTTAAAACAACGGCTGTTGTATTGAAATAATGGCAGTGAAAGAAAAAAAATTGGCTTGGTCCTCAAGGGGTTAATTAACCCTTCCAACTCTGAGATATTCCTGTACAAATAGATATGCAAATTAGGCTTTGGTCTCCACTGGGCATTTTCCACTGCAGCTAGAGCCCAATACAGTTCAACCACTTCACTTATTTTTCATGCCCCTCTTGCTACCCATTACTTCCTCTACCTTCCCTGCTATCCTACACTTGCAGAGGACTCTAGGAGAAAGGCAGGGATTATTGTACAGCCTAGTTATTGTAAATCAGGGGTGAGAAAGGAATGAGCAGCAAGAGGGGCACAAATAAAAAGTGAATGCCCCAATCTGTACTGGACTCTAGCAGCCATGGGAGATGTTCAGCGGGCATCAAATTTGCATATACATATATGTGCACCACGGTCAGTGATTGGCTAAGCAGGCTGTCACCCCTGAGACATTAGAGTGACAGCCGGCTCAGCCAATGACTTACTGTGGCATTGTCTCTTCTCAGTCAGTGATTGGCTCAGTGTTCTGTCACTCTTTGCTCAGCCAGTCACTAAATAACTGAGGATGGACAGTGCCGCACCAGTGATTGGCTGAGTGTGTGGCTGAAAACGTGGAAGAGGATGTTGGGGGACAGCAGACAGGTATGTATTGATTCGCTAAGTTCAGTTTGCAAATTTTGCGATAGAAATTTTCGAACATCGCAAACCAACGTCTCTAATCATGACCAATATAGACGCCTGTCAACAACAAATAACGGATCTCTTTTTGATGATTTTGACGTCAGCAATAACAGCTGCAAAATCCTGTTGTGTGAACATAGCCTATGCGTGTAAAAATTACTATTCCCTTTTCTTTTTTTTTAGTTAGACATCCTCTTACCAAGTATAATTCATTCCCACATTTGACAACAAAGAATAATTTCATTATTTCCTTAAGAAATACGTATGTAGCCAAAGTGGTTTTGCCCATGTCATGTTTATCAAGGTTTTTTGGTTGTCCAAATAATGACTCACTAAGTTTGGGCCATTCGGGACACTACAGGGGTAATGTATTATTGCTGGAATGTAATCTTAATGTTTGATCATTCTAGGTGGTCGTAAAGTGGCCAAGCAAATCATTCTTTTTCCCCTTGAAACTGTTTCTTGTTCAGTGTGGGTGTATTTCATACCTGCCAAGCTATAAATGATGAAATATTAACGTAAGAAGTGCTCACAAACTCCCACTCAGTTTCAGTGAATGTGAAATACATATATATATATATATATATATATATATATATATTTTTTTTTTTTTTTTTTTTTTTTTTCAATCCGATGAAAATTCTATCTTGACAGTTTTACATATAGAAATCATATATCTTATTCTAATTCAGGATGAGCACACTTTTCAAAAGTTTGTTTCGACAGGTTCGTAAAGTTCGGATTTGTCTGAACCGAACCTTAAATGAACTGCTCTACAACAGCTAAACTATTGCAGGCATTTAGCTGTTTAAGTGCAGGTAAAAAAAAGGTAATCTATACTTACTGTCCATGTCCTCATGATTTCCCTTCTCTCTGGTGTCTGGTGTCCCCCAGAGCTGCCGAAATCCTGTTACGCCAATCACTGACTGAGATGGGACAAGGTCAGTAATTGGATAAGTGGGCTTTTACTTTTGTCTCGAGAGTGACAGCCCACTCAGCCAATCACTGGCCCTGTCCTATCTCAGACAGTGACTGTCTGAATCCGATTCTGGTGGCTGAAAGGACTTTGCAAAAAAAAAAAAGTTTTGTTTATTTTTAATTGTAATATATTCGGATTAAAAAATGTTTATTTCAAGTATTGCTGTCACCCGTAACAACATCAACAAAATCATTGAAGTGATGTCATTTAGAATATGTTATTAATCGGAGCAGGTGTCACTGATTCTGTGCCTTTCACTTCCCAGCTGGCTGAAGATCTCACCTTTTTCTTGATAGATCATAATAAAGTAAAAGAGTAAGATTTGATCGACAGCTGAGGAGAAACAAACTGGCATGCACTCCAACGTGGAATGTTGTTGTGTCCAATATCACGCAACTGCTGTGGGTCGCGCTGAACTTTGGTCATCTGTTTACTCTTCTGCTCTTTGTCTTCCGGTAGCTTGTCTCCTGTGTTGGACCGGATTCCTGATGAATTAGGCTCCATCTAGTGGCAGGCGCACTCCTGTTCACCTGTATTTAAAGGCTCAGCACACAAGTTCTAGTAAATTCTAGGCTGATCACCAGAGGGTATTTATTGCCAAAATCTTCAAACCTCTATGCTATGTTGTTGGTGTTGTTCCAGTCAGCAACCACATCCAGGGCCGGCGTCAGCACCCGGCTAAGTAGGGCAAATGCCGGGGCCCACAGCTCCTCTAGGGGCCCACTCCCGTTTGTTACTACATTTTTTTTGTTAGTAAAAAAGAAAAAAAAGTGTAGTAACAAAGGGGACTGGGCCCCTAGAGGCCGCATGTGACAGTTAGGGGCCACGCCGATACATACTGGGGCCCCCGGGCACCTGTCTTCCATCACAAATCTTCCCTACAGCCGAGTAGGAAAGAGGACCTTTGAGTCTGAAGGACCTTTGATGATGTCACGGGTCATGTGATCGGACACCTGACCTGATAGAGGGCAGCACGGTAGGCTCTGCAAACTAAGTGTCCTGTATGTGCTGGTTCTTCTACTTGTTTTGTGTATAGAGGTCCTGCTGTAATATGTATATATATCTATTACAGCAGGATATATATATATATATATATATATATATATATTACAGCAGGACCTCTATACACAAAACAACTAGATATCTGTATCTATCTATCTATCTATCTATCTATTTCCCTATCTATCTATCTATCATATGAACATGGTGAGACCTCTAGTTCTCCTATATTCAGGCCCTGCAGTGGTATACAGTGTGTGTGTGTGTATATATATATATACACACACACACACACACACACACTGTATATCACTGCAGGGCCTGTATATAGGAGAACTAGAGGTCTCACCATGTTCATATTATAAATAAATATATATATATATATATATATATATATATATATATATATATATATATATATATATAATGCTGGTGCTGCTAGTTCTCTAGTATACAGCTCCTGCTCTGTGTGTGTGTATGTATATATACACACACACACACACACACACAGAAGGAGCTGTATACTAGAGAACTAGCAGCACCAGCATGATATATATATATAATCCTGTGACTGGGTCTGACTCCTCCAGAGTCCTGACTACTGCAGAGATCAGGAGATACAGGAGGAGAAAGATATGCAGCAGCCGCATGTTTCTTCTGCTGCAAATCTTTCCTCGCCTGTCTCTCCATGATTTGCTCCTCAAAGGGGCCCGCCGAGGCTCTGTCGCCCAAGGGCCCACAAAAAGCTGGAGCCGGCCCTGACCACATCCATGCATCCTGGGTTTCTGCCATTTCCCTCACTTCCTAGCAACATTCTACCCATTTGGATCTTGTTCTGTCCCTAGTCCCTTGCACAGATTCAGTCTGGTCAATGTCATCTCATCGTACATTGAAGTTTGTCAGCAGTTGTGGTTTATCTAGTCCCAAACTCCAGTACTAATTTATTCTCTTCCCGTCTCCAAGCATAGCGATCTGGAAGTTTCCCACAGGGAAGTCCATGCTGCCTTGCGGCGGACTTCGGTTAAAACCAAGGGCTCCTTAGACTCTGCTTCTTGAAAGGGGTATGTCAGCACTCCTCGGTGATCCAGGGGATGCACCTCACCGTGCCTGGACCTTCTGTTACACACTGGCTGTAACTCAGGATTTCAATTGTTCTCTGTTACAAGTAAAGGTAACGCTTTAACCCCTTGCCGCAAAATGACGTTTGGGAAATGTCATGTAAAGCAGGTAGTTCCTGCAACATGACGTTTCCCAAACGTCATGGTTTCCCTGCCTCCCTCCGCTGACCCTATGTAAGATTGGGCAGCAGGAGGAGGCTGTGTCACACAGCATCCTCCTGCTTCCTCTGCCTGGAGGGGAGCCGCACTCCCCCTGGGCAGTTAACCCCATAAACGCCGCGGTCAATGCGACCGCAGCATCTATGGGGATATTTCTGCCTTGGGAGGTGATCGGGCGGCGGGGGGAGGCTGTGGCATGTTGCCTCCTCCCGCCGCCACTGCTGATCCTCCCCCTGGCCGTTCTGTCCCCCTTCCGGTACCGGCGGATCGCCGCTATTACCGCTGTAGCGGCGATCCGTCTGTACCGGCCATTACCGGCGCTGCCGCTACATTTCATCTCCCCCCACCGTGAATCCACGGTGGGGGGAGATGAAATAAGTGTAAATCAGACCTCAGATCAGCCCCCTAGTAGCTGATCACTAACCCCCCCTTCCCCAGGCGGCCATCACATCCAAGATGGCCGCCCCCATCGCTGTGAACAGAGTGTCTGTTCACAGTGATGGAAATAAAAAAAACGAATCAAAGCCCCATGCTCTCCGCCACCGGAGGTAGCAGAGAGCATGGGGCAGTGATCAGGGACCCCCCTGTGGGGTCCCGGAACAGGCAATCGGCGGTATATACTATATACCGTTGATCGCCTGTTCCCAGTGCTGCCCGGCACTTTTTATCCCCTGTCACCATAAATCATTGGTGACAGGGGATAAAAAGTGTCAGTAAGTCGCCGCCCACCCACCCAGTCCCCCCCAGTCCCCCCCCCTCCCCATATACGTTACCTGATCCAGGGAGGTCCGTCCTCCTCGACGTCCTGACTGCTTCTGATGTGCGCATGCGCGTCAGAAGCAGTCAGCTCTGAAAATTTGAAGTGACAGAAACCAATTTGTAAAAAGCACAAGTGAAAAAGTGTAAAAGTGAAAAACATACAAATAAAATAAAACACACTTTCTATTATAGTAATAATTGCGGTTTACTCCCAGATTACCCGTAACCACCGCAGGTTGCCCATATCCGCCCCAGGTTGCCCGTAACCGCCCCAGATTGCACGTAACCACCGCATGTTGAATGTAGCCAACGCATGTTGACCGTAACCACCCCAAATTTCCAGTGACCCCCTGCAGATTGTCCGTAATCACCCCAGTTTGTCCGTAACCGCCGCAGGTTGCCCGTAAACACGCCAGATTACATGTAACCACCCCACATTGCTTATAACCACCGCACGTTGCCCATAACCACCACACCTTGACCGTAACCACCGCACATTGCCAGTGACCCCCTCCAGATTGTCCGTAAGCCCCCAGATTACCCGTAACTACCGCACACTGCCTTTAACCACCGCACGTTGCCTCTGACCACTGCACGCTGCCTCTGACCACCTCACGCTGCCTCTGACCACCGCACGCTGCCTCTGACCACCGCACGCTGCCTCTGACCATCCCACATTGCCTCTGACCACCGCACGTTGCCTCTGACCACCCCACGTTGCCTCTGACCACCACACATTGCCTCTGACCACTGCACGTTGCCTCTGACCAGCGCACATTGCCACTGACCACCGCACATTGCCTCTGACCACTGCACGTCGCCTCTGACCACCGCACGTTGCCTCTGACCACCGCACGCTGCCTCTAACCACCACACGCAGCCTCTGACCACCGCACGTTGCCCGTAACCACCCCAAATTGCCAGTGACCCTCTCCAGATTGGCTGTAACTACCCAAATTACATGTACCCATCCCAGATTACCTATAAGCACTTCAGTTTATCTGTACCAATCCTAGATTGTCTGTTACCACCCCACGTTGCCCGTTACCACCCCAGATTGCCCGTAACCACCTCAAGGTTGCCCGTAACCACCCCAAATTACCTGTAATCTAATTTTTATATTGTATTTTAGTAACTGCGCTATTCTAATAACCATTACTAGCTGCTGTTTTGCTCCAATAAATTGGCGCTCCCTTCCTTCTGAGCCCTGCTGTGTGCCCATACAGTGGTTTATACCCACATATGGGGTACCGATATACTCAGGAGAACCTGCTTTACAGATTTTGGGGTACGTTTTCTCTCCCATTCCTCGTGAAATTGAGAAATTTTAAACTAAACAAACATATTATTGGAAAAATTTGAGTTTTTCATTTTTACTGTCTAATTTTGAATACTTTCCTCTAATACCTGTGGGGTCAAAATGCTCATCCTACCCTAAGATGAATTCTTTGAGGGGTGTACTTTCCTAAATGGGGTGACTTTTGGGGGGGTTCTATTCTGCAAACGCACCTGGCGCTCAGAAACTTCTTCGGAAAAATCTGCACTGAAAATGCTAATTGGCGCTCCCTTCTTTCTGAGCCCGTCTGTGTGCCTATACAGTGGTTTATGCCCACATATGGGGTACCGTTCTACTCAGGAGAACCTGCGTTACAGATTTTGGCATGCAGCTTCTCCCCTGTTCCTAGTCAAATTGAGAAATTTCAAACTAAACCAACATATTATTGGAAAAATTCTAGTTTTTTAATTTTACTGTCTTCTTTTGAATACTTTCCTCTAATACCTGTGGGGTCAAAATGGTCACCACACCCCAAGATGAATTCTTTGAGGGGTGTACTTTCCAAAATGGAGTGACTTTTGGGGGGATTCTATTCTGCGGACACTACAGGGGCTCTGCAAACGCACCTGGCGCTCAGAAACTTCTTCAGAAAAATCTGCACTGAAAATGCTAATTGGCACTCCCTTCCTTCTGAGCCCCGCAGTGTGCCCATGCAGTGGTTTATGCCCACGTATGGAGTACCTTTCTAGTCAGTAGAACCTGCGTTACAAATTTTGTGGTGCGGACTCTCTCATGTTCCTCATGAAATTGAGAAATTTCAAACTAAACGAACATATTATTGGAAAAATTAGAGTTTTTCATTTTTGCTTTCTAATTTTAAATACTTTCCTCTAATACCTGTGGGGTCAAAATGGTCACCACACCCCAAGTTGAATTCTTTGAAGGGTGTACTTTCCAAAATGGGGTGACTTTTGGGGGGGTTCTCTTCTGCAGACATTACAGGGGCACTGCAAACGCACCTGGCGCTCAGAAACTTCTTCAGCTAAATCTGCACTAAAAAAGATAATTGGCGCTCCTTCCCTTCTGAGCCCAGCTGTGTGCCCATACAGTGGTTTATGCCCACATATGTGGTACCGTTGTATTCAGGAGAACCTGCGTTACAAATTTTGGGATACTTTTTTTCTCTTGCTCCTCGTGAAATTGAGAAATTTCAAACTAAACAAACATATTATTGGAAAAATTTGGGTTTTTCATTTTTACTTCTTTTGAATACTTTCCTCTAATACCTGTGGGGTCAAAATGCTCATCCTACCAAAAGATGAATTCTTTTAGGGGTGTACTTTCGAAAATGGGGTGACTTTTGGCGGGGTTCTATTCTGCTGACACTACAGGGGCTCTGCAAACGCACCTGGTGCTCAGAAACTTCTTCAGCAAAATCGGCATTAAAAAAGCTAATTGGCGCTCCCTTCCTTCTAAGCCCCACTGTGCGCCCATACAGTGGTTTACGCCCACATAATGGGTACTGTTGTACTCAGGAGAAGCTGCGTTACAAATTTTGGCATACTTTTTTTCTCATGTTCCTTTTTAAAATGAGAAACTTTAATATAAACATATATATTATTGGAAAATTAAAATTTTCGATTTTTTTTTACGCCCTAATTGTGAATACTTTCCTCCAGCCCCTGTAGGGTTAAAATGCTCATTATACCCCTAGATCAATTCTTTAAGGTGTTTAGTTTCCAAAATGGGGTCACTTATGGAGGTTTCCAGGATACAAGCCTTCTAAATCCATTTAAAAAATGAACTGTTCCCTTAAAAAAAATCAGTTTTGGAAATTTCATGAAAATTTGATAATTTGCTGATACATTTCTATGCCCCATAACACCCTAAAAAAGTAAAATATGTTTACGAAATGAAGCCAGAATAAAGAGGACATATTGCTAATGTGACTTAGTAACTAATTTATGTGCTATGACTTCCTTTTTTAAGCTGGGTTCACACTATGTATATTTGAGGCTGTATTTGTGAGGCTGTATAGCAACCAAAACCAGGAGTGGATTGAAAACACAGAAAGGCTCTGTTCACATAATGTTGTAATTGAGTGGATGGCCATCATTTAATGGCAAATATTTGCTGTTATTTTAAAACAACGGCTGTGGTATTGAAATAATGGCCGTTATTTACTGTTATATGGCGGCCATCCACTCAATTTCAACATTGTGTGAACATAGCCTTTCTGTGTTTTCAATCCACTCCTGGTTTTGGTTGCTATGAGGACCTGACATGAGGACCAAATACTGCCTGAAATATACATAGTGTGAACCCAGCTTTAAAAGCAGAGAATTTCAGAAGTTCATAAAATGCAAAATTTTCAAATTTTTCATGATATTTTGATGTTTTTCACAAAAAACACACAAGACAGTGACCAAATTTTGATACTAATATAAAGTGCCATATGTGAAGAAAAAACGATCTCAGAATCGCTAGCATACGTTAAAGCATTACTGAGCTATAAGCGCATAAATTGAGACAGGTCAGATTTTGAAAAATGAGCCTGGTCATTAAGGCCAAAACAGGCTTTAGAGGCTAGGGGTTAAAGTACACCTGAAAATTGTTCTGTGACAGTGTTAGAGATAAAGTCCCATAGGTTTGCATTATGAGACTTTCTCAGTCACAGGGCCAGTAGAGAATACTCTAAACAACTGGCTAATTCTACTTTTAGTTTGGGATTTGAACCGAATTAAACTGCCTGGGGATATTTAACTTGATTTAATTAGAAACTAATCCTTCTTCCTTTTTTACCTACCTGTTCTTTGTTACCTACCATATATATCCCCCATAAACCCTATTATAACAGAAGTATGAATGTCTAGGGCTGAGATAGAAGCATAAAGACAACTAAATGACACTACTTTTTCTACAACTTTGGTCCTTGTTATGTGGATTTGTAGAAAAAGACTTACCTGTCCAGACAACCTAAAAAAGCCTAAATGGTATTGCTTGCCTTTAATCCACCAGTCACTGAGATAACTCCCGGGCTACTAATTGTTGCGGGGATCGGCTCAGCAACTGATGCTCTTTCCAAGTACATTGTTTGCCTCCTTAGACCCCCTTCTTCCTAATATACTTACATATTTAAAAGATACAAATAATTTTCTGTCGACACTGATAGCGTGCACTCCCACATCCCCACATCCACCGTAATGCGGGTGTGCAGGAAGTAGAAATATTCCTTCAAAGTACAGCAAAATCTTGATATTTTAGAGCCCTTGTCTGTGATTCTTTGCATTTTATTTGAGCTAATAATAAGTTCAGATTTATTAACATGTGGTTCCAACAAGAGGTTGATACGGCAATGGGCAAATCAGTCTCAAGAACATATGCCAATCTGTTTCTTGCTATATTTGACAGAAAATTTATTTGTACAGTGGAGAATCCATATGTCCAACACATTCCTTAGATTTATGGATGATGTTATAGTGTGGGAAGGTACAGAGTAAGATTTAAAAAAAAAAAATTAATGAGAGAAGTACTATAAATAAAGTTTAGACAGTGTTAACTAAAATTCCTTGCTGTGGCCATGTGCTGCTGGGTCACAACTTAAGACCGGCGAGATGTGCGAGACACTGGTCTTCATAAATCCCCCCATAATATCTCTGTGGAGGTCCATCACCAGATGGAGGCCAAAAGGGTATTACATCAGTATAATGTAAAAAGGAAGGCAATAATAGTGTAATTGACTAGACTATTCTATTTAATGGAGCCCTTAAAAAATCACCAAATTAGCCTATAAGTGACAGAAGCCAACATATGTCATCCATCATAGGTATAAGCTATATTGACATCCACTTAATGGATAAATCATGACTGAACTTTATTAAATGGGTCCCATATTCATCTATAGGTGATGGATGCCACTATTAAGCGTACATGTGCTATCTCTATGCCTTACAACTTTGTTTTCTTCCTGCACGTAGAATCTGTTAATACTAAATTAAGGTGTGTTTGTGATGTATTAAATAAAACATTATAAAGAACTGATGTGATATGTTGGATCCTTAGGATTCAGAATAGTTTTTTGCTAAAATTTTAAATGTATGTTATAAGTGTCAGGAATATTTGTAGTGCGCGCTCTAACCACACTTGGGCTATCGCCCACATTTATCAAACTGTAAAAAATATAAACTGGTGTAAACTGCCCATGGCAACCAATCACAGCCCAGCATACAGCACTGGTAGAAAAAAATGAGCTTTGATTGGTTGCTGTTTGCAGGTTAAAAAAATAGGGTCTATATCTTTAAATAGCTTATTTTAAGATCTGTTTTTGTTTTTTTTTTTTTTTACCAATAACCTAAAAGGATTTTTTAAATGATGGGGCACAACCTTTTGGGGCACATTTATCATTTGCCCCTCTGGCTTATGTTGCTGAAAAGATGCAGATTTTGGCCTTTTTCGTGGTGTATGGGGGTAAACCCTGCTCATCTGATGAGGGTTGGGGGGGAGGGGTTGCATCAAGACGAGGAGGTGGCATGGCCTCCTCCCCAACTAAGTTATAATAGTTTACACCTAGAAACAAGCATGTACCATGCAGAAATTTGCACCTGCTCCAGAGTAGGTACAGATTGCTATGCAAGTCCTGCGACAGGCGCATGTCCCGCTGAATATAATAAGAGGTGTGCGCCTATTAGTAAATCCAGCCAGGTAACTGAGAGCGGTAAATTATTTAAGACTGGCGACAGTCTTGATGAATGCCCCCTTCGTCTTTTTTGTCTTAGTAAGCATACAACTGTGTAATTCTCTGTCCATGGTGCTGATAATGGTCTGTAAATATGTCTGTGCTAGAATACTCACATGGATAGAAGCATGACAGGGAATGATAGATAGATAGATAGATAGATAGATAGATAGATAGATAGATAGATAGATAGATAGATAAAATTTAAGTCTTTTAACACCAGGTCATCTATTTTCAGTGGACCCAGTATAAATAAATATCAGTGGAGAATTGAACATGTGGCCAATGTGTGAAGAATGTCAAAATACAACTGGACACACCAAAGAAGCATGCCCTCATATCGCTCTGTAAATTAAAAAATAAGAAAAAGCTATGGCTCTTGAAAAACGAAAGCCCAAAAATTCCCTGTGTTATTAAAGGATTAAAGGAAACTAATCAGCTCATAGAAACATAGAAACATAAAAGATTGTCGGCAGAAAAAGACCACTGGGTCCATCTAGTCTGCCCTTTTAGTATTTTCTTTCTTATTATCTTAGGATAGATATATGTCTATCCCAGGCGTGTTTAAATTCTGTTATTGTAGATTTACCAACCACCTCTGCTGGAAGTTTGTTCCAGGTATCTACTACTCTTTCAGTAAAATAATATTTTCTTACATTGCTTCTGATCTTTCCCCCAACTAACCTCTCACCGTGTCTTCTTGTTCTTGAGCTCAGTTTTTTACTAAAAACCCTCCCCTCTTGAACCTTATTTAGTCCCTTAACCTACTTAAAGGTTTCAATCATATCCCCCCTTTCCCTTCTTTCCTCCAGACTATACAGATTCAAATCTTTAAGTCTTTCCTGATATGGTTTATGCCTCACACCCTCCACCATTTTTGTAGCCCGTCTTTGGACCCGTTCTATTTTATGAATGTCCTTTTTTAGGTGAGGTCTCCAGAACTGGACACAGTATTCCAGATGTGGCCTCACCAGAGCTTTATACAGCGGGATTACAATCTCCTTCTTCCTACTGGTTATACCTCTAGCTATACACCCCAGCATACGATTTGCTTTCCCCACCGCCTGGTTGCACTGGTGACTCATTTTAAGGCTGTCAGAAATCATTACCCCTAAATCCTTCTCTTCTGAAGTCTTTTCCAACACAGTACTGCCGATGTGATACTCGGATAGAGGATTCCTCCTCCCCAAGTGCATTATTTTACATTTGGACACGTTGAACTTCAATTTCCACTGTTTGGACCACTTATCTAGCAAAGCTAAATCATTTTCCATATTACTGACACCTCCAGGAATATCCACCCTATTGCACACTTTTGTGTCGTCAGCAAACAGACAAACTTTACCTACCAACCCTTCTCCTATGTCACTTACAAACATATTAAAAAGAATAGGACCCAGAACAGACCCTTGTGGCACACCACTTGTAACCAGTCTCTGCTCAGAATATACACCATTAACAACAACCCTCTGATATCTATCCTTCAGCCAACCACAAATCCACTGAACTATCCAGGGATTTAGTCCAATTTTCTCCAACTTCTCTATCAGCTCTTTATGGGGAACTGTATCAAAAGCTTTGCTAAAGTCCAGATAGGCAATATCCACAGCACCACCTTCATCCAGCTCTTTTGTGGCATAATCAAAGAAATCAATGAGATTAGTCTGACATGATCGGCCCTCAGTAAAGCCATGCTGGTTTGGATCCATCAAATTGTTGATTCTTAGGTGATCCACTATCTTCTTTTTTAGAAGAGTTTCCATCATTTTCACTACTACAGATGTCAGGCTCACTGGTCTGTAGTTACTGGGTCTTCTCTATTCCCGTTCTTGTGGATTGGTATAACATTGGCTGTTCTCCAATCATCCGGGACATCTCCTGTTAGCAGGGATTGGTTAAACAGATCTGTCAGGGGGCAGCAATCACAAATCTGAGTTCTTTAAGAACCCTGGGATGCCCCAGCTATGACTAACAAACCCAAAACCTTCAGACTTACACCACTGCCTTAACCACGCATTAAACTCTGAGATACGACATGCCTTGTTGTTCTGATTACAGACCGGCAAAACCTCTGAAAATGTCACAGAATCCGTTATCTTGCCTAGCTCCAGACTAAAAGTTTGAAATTCCTTTTTAACCAAATCCACATCTCCTTGGGACAAGTCATTGGTTCCAAGATGAACCACCAGATCAACCTTGCTATCTATACTAGCAGCCTTCACAATGTTCACAATCCGTCTCCTATCCCTCCTGACAGTAGCACCTGGGAGACATCTCACCTCTCTAAACACATCCTCCTCCTGTCCTACCACAACACCTCTAACAATCGAGTCACCAACTAGAAGATGCCTTCTCTTCTTACTAACCTTTACTTCTGCCCTCAGTGGCCCATCCAAAACAACATCCCCATTGGAAATCACCTGAGCAGCCATGTCTCCAACAGCAACAGCATCCTTATCTAGATCAGCAAGAACACTAAAACTATTCTGCACAGAGAGGCCAAACGTGCTATGCTTCTGCTCTACAGCTCGCAACCTACCTGAACCAACTGTTTTCCAAACCGCCCTTTTCCTCGGAGGTCTTTGAGGAAAAGGTGGCTGGTAACAGGGCTGCACAGCAACTCCTGGCTGGGATAGTCTCCTCACATCAGATTGAAGTGCACAGACTAAGGACTGCAGCCTAGAAATTTCACAACGTAAACCAGAAATCTGCATGCAAACTGGACAGCACCCCAAGTCCCAAAGGGTTCTACGGAAAACTACAGCCAAACAAGAATTACACTGCACCAAACCAGACATGATTTAAGAACAAGTGAAAGCAAGTACTGAAAAAAAAAAAAAGAATCTCCTGCAGTTACCAAACTCCTGCTGTTTACAAACTACTGCAGTTTTTTAACTACTCACATTTGCCCCGTTGCACTTCTGCCACAATGCTTCTACCAGTAGTCAACTCTCCAGAGCTCAAAAATCATTATAAGGCCCTTAACCAGTGCAATGACATCAGTGCACACACACCTTCCAAGACTATAAATCTTTTCCCTGTCCCATGCCCACCATGCTCCACAAATTCATGCCAACTAGGCTTCGGGGTAGTCCATCCAACCTAACTAGTCACGGCCTAGGGGGTGTACTTGCTCTGTAAACATTTCTCTCTGGGCGTGATCACCAGTGCATTACCTTGTATTCATCATAGAGAGGCTTGCCTAGCCGTGAATAGCTATTCCAATGTCAGTATTCAAAATAAGCTCACCAAACAATGCTTCCAATGGCGCTCAGTGAAAAAGAATGCTCAGTACAGTTGTAATCGGAGCGGGTACAAGTGGCCAGGCCCACCTCTCTGTGATAAATGCAAGGCGGAATTGTGCTGCTTATCACAGCAAGAAAGGTATGATCACAGTCCACGTACATCCCCTAGGCTGTGACTTGTTAGGCCAGACAGACAGCGAGATGCCTAGTTGGCACAAATTTACATACTGCAAGGAGAATATAAATGTATGTTTGTGGGTCATGGCAGGCAGGGGCAAAGAAAAAAGTAATAAGTTTAGGAATTGTGTGTATCAGTTTGGAGCTGAATGGTTCCCTTTAAATGGGCACGGCCATTGCCAATAAATAATGTTAAATCAGCAGGAGAGGTGATATACTACATCTATACTACACTACATATACTACAGCAATTTACTCCATTATTGTTTTCCCTGTTTTTTATATGAAATACAATGCCATAAAATCTGTCAATAGGTGTCTCACTGCAAACTGCAGATGAGGCTCCGTAACTATGACAAATTGGTCTTTAGTAACAGCCAATAAAAAGACCAAATGCAGCAAGTGATGATGAATTCTCATTGGCCAGCAGCTGTACACGCTCCTGTACACAGCAGCACAAGGGCACTAAATGGACCACAGGAGCTACAAAATCTGACATTATATATAGAGCAAGCATTACCTAGATATTTGCCGAGGGCTTGGGGTGGATGTTTTTTATTTTTAAAAAAAAGATATTTATATGTCACGGCCGCCTACTATTTTAAAGACCAGAAAACATTTTTTTTTTTTTTTTTCTATAACTTGTAAACTATTTCTATTTAAAAATGTAATCTTTCCAGTACAAAGAATACACAACTTTTTCCTGCAAGTACTGGAAGGCTTTAAACTTTTAAATATTGAGTAATTTACACATCTGTATAATTTCCTGGCACCAGTTAACTACATTTTTATTTCTACAGAGTACCCCTTTAAAAAGAAGAGTGCCTTATACTTCCCCTTGAGGCACATACTGTGACCCAATCCAAGGTTGTACTATTAATAACCACCCTCAAGCCAGTTTTTATCCCAATTAGATATATTTTTCCTAGTCGCAGCATCCACCTTAGGTATCAAGGTTTCATCAAAAGTCCAGATACACAACATTCAAAGCTTCCCCCACGATCCAGTCTGGAACTGACGTACTAATAAAAATTGATCAGATTATTTTGACAGCACTGATCTTATGATCTTTGAAGCTTTGATCTTTATTGACATATGACAGTGTTTCTTGACAACATTCAAATGTTTTACAAACAGTAGACCATTTCCAGAATTAGTTTTCTACCCCTTTTTGAAAAGTGACTATACGTGTGCTAGCCCTGTGGAGCAGACCCCGTCATCACAGAATCATTAAATATTAGAAACAAAACTGTTATGGTATTTAATTTCTGAAGAATTCATGGCATATGCCATTCAGACCCAAATACCAAAAGTCTTTTTTGGCGTTTTTGGAGTGAAGCAAATGACATTTAATATAGAATTTATGTTATCATCAATCAAGTCATCTGCCATTGGATTTTCCTGTGTAAATACGGTATGAATGAAGATATTTAATAGATTGACCTTTTGACCATCTTCCTACCCCATTACAGCCAGATTATTTATCAAAGTGTGAACACATTTAGAGTTAAATTTCTTGTTACTTATGTAGTTAAAATAATTTTTACTTAAGCAAATATTCTCTCTTTTCACTTCCCTACTAATTTATTTCTTCATACATGTAATTGTCCAATGCCTTGTCTCTTCCTTCCTGTTTTAGTAGTTAAAATATTTTCAATAATTTACCTCTCACCCTACTTAGTTTTTTTCCTGTTTCTAACATGTTCATTTCCATAAGTTATATATTGTTTCCAATTTAAATTATTCATTCAGAAAAATACCTGTAATTTTTTTATTCTGTTAATGTAAAAGCTTTCATTCAAGCCACTAAACCTAATATTAAACTTAATATTATTATTTATTTATTTTAAATGCAGGGGCATTGGGGAACAGAAAAAATTATCGAGGCTTACCTCTCCCCTCATGCCTCTCTGATCACCGCTCCGGGACTCCCGCCATGCTTCAGAATTTCCACCAGAGCCAGCATCACAATTCGGCTGATGGACTGGCCACTCAGCTAGTCAGTGACTGGGGGGGGGGGGGAACACTGCTCCAGTCACTGATTGGCTGAGTGGGCTGTCTATCAGCTGGGAAAATGCCTTCCTACGGCAGACATGGCAGATTGTGGGCTCGGTTACTATAAGTGAAGATTGGTTGTTATGTTCGCCCATGCCCCTGATGCTTTCAGTACTGTTTTCTATATCTTTACAGACAGGAAAGAAAAAAAAGTTCACTGCTGTAAATAGATAAGATTAAGCCATTTACAATAAACAATGGAAACAGCTCACCTCCTCCCTGCTTGCAAAGTTACCTCTGCACAGGTCACAGAGCCTAGAAAGTCAGAGAAGTCAATATGGTCGCTTCCAGTTTAATGTTCACATGTCTTACTCCCCTCCCATGTTGATAGAACAATGATCCTTGGTTAAAGTAAGAAAGCCCATGTGTGGTGGGGCTAAGAGGAAAGCTGTCAAATGAACAAGCTGTATGGCTGTCAGCTATCTCAGCTTTACGCTTACTTTTTCTATCTCTATCTATGTGAAATGTGCTGTTTTTTTAACTACTTAGGGTATTTATGCAGTACATGGCTGGCTATATAGATTTATAGGGAGGAGCAGAGGTAACAGTGAGCAGCAGAGTACAGGAGTACATGTAGGGATACATATAAGTCAAGTATCTTTACCATGTCATGGAGGTGTTTGCCATAGAGTGGCAGTTATTGTCCTAAAAAAAACTTTTAAACTGGCAGCCCTGTGTAAAACTTGGGTGGCTTAGAGTGTCTATGTATTAGGCTGGCACAACCTCTCCGTCTCTCCTCCCCTCTCTCTTTATCATTAGGAATGCTCCAGGCAGATTTTCTACTATTCATCAGCTGTGTGAGCACGGCACATGGGCTGGATCGTTAAGGCACATGGGCTGGATCGTTAAGGCATCTGTGCAGTGTTCACTGCAGAGGAATAGGAAAAATCCTGCCTGTGGCATTCTCAATGATGAAGAGGGTGGGGAGGAGGGAAGGAGGGGTGGTGCAAGGTTAGGGCACAGATACTCTAGGCCACGGTAGTTTGGCACATGGCTGAAAGTCAAAAAGTTGTTCTTTAGGACAATAAATGCATCACCTGCCGAACGGACCCCACCTGCCGAATGGACCCCAAAACTGATCTTGGAATCGCTTTAAACCCCTGACTTCCCCTTCATTGTGTTGTGTATTGTTTTGTTTCATTCTGTGTTTCATTTCAGTGAGATCAGGGACTGACATACAGTTGTCCATTTGCTTATTAGACCATCTGAGGCAAGTAGGTAGGGACAGCAGGGTGGGTGCCAGCTTTAGGGTACACTTGTCCTTGTGTCTCCCTGTCCATATCCTAACATTTACACAACATAATCGGAAACTGCAGAAGTTATACTTTATTGTAAGCCTGGTAAGAGATTGTGCCCCTGGCCCAAAGCTCGACATCAGAAATATAATCAAAAACCTAACCTAACGTGTTCATAAAAGGGGTTAATACACTGCTTACCGAATGTGAGAGACAAAAGCCAGACACGTCTGTATATCCACATGTTAGTCTACAAAAGGATATTAATGTCTGTAAGGATAGATGATTGTCCTAAAGGACTTCATTATATGTTGCATGTCATCGATGTGAGTGGGGATTGTCATGTCAATCATTTTTTTATAGATACTTTACAAATACCATAAACCTTCAATTAGAATATGTTTTTTCTTTGACCATCTTACTACAGATACCCTTAGGAATTCAATTGTGCAAATGGTCCTAAAAATGAGAAAATACTTAAGAAATACCCAGAGTTTATGCATATAATGAATAGGTGGACTATGAAGGATCGTGGTCTCAAGAGGTTAAATTATGTGTCTATTGACCTGCCTGAATGCTTGCATGACTTCACCATTTGAATAAAACATGTCTGAGACATGGAAGTACGGGGATGGCATTAAGGCTGTGCAAATTTTAACCTAAAAAGCAAAAATAAGGATCTAAGGATTTATAGTAACAAAATGATCAGTGGTTTTATTCCATGGTGTTTCTATCATCTGATTTAAGCTATACATAGTGTAGCACGATAACAGAAGTTACTTTAAAGTGAATGATCATCCTTGAACATAATCATTGATTTATTTCTCTATGTGCAACATTCTGTAATAAAGAGGTACTCGCATCTGAGGTGATTTTGCCCTATCCACAGTATGCACTGCTGGGGTCTGACTGTTGGAGCCCCCAAGCTTTGCTTATGTGTCACAGATCAATGGGTTCTCTGTAGAGCCGCTCTCTTAAAGGAGAATTTCAGGGTGGTTTTGGCAGAGTGCTGGGAGGGGAGGAAGAAAAAAGTAACATGGACTCAACTTTCCCACTCTAGTTCTGATGCTGTTATCCTGCAGCTCTGGTTCCCAGTCCTTTGGTGCTTCTAGGTCAGAGTGGGGATGTGGGATGTGATGTACCAGGCTCGCTTAGCCAGTCAGTGGCCGAGGGGGGACCATGCTACGGCCAGCGACTGGCTGAGTGGGCCTGAAACGTCAAATCCCAGGTCCCCTCTTTAAAAAGAAAGCGGCCGGGGACAAGTGTACCTCAGCTGCAGGATACCAGTAGCACTGCTGAAGTGGGGAAGGTGGAGTCCATGTCACTTCTTTCATCTTCCCCGGCACTGCCTAAAAATCACCCCAGCCTGGAATTCTCCTTTAAGTGGCTCTGTAGAGAATGAATGGAGTTGCACTACTCGCGGCTACATTTATTTATGAGTTTGAGATCGCCATTCTTATGGGGAGGCCCACCCCATAATATCTTAGTTATGCCCTACCTGTGCATACTGTGGATCGTTTTTAACTACTCTAGATGGAATACCCATTTTAGGTTAAGTTCACATTGTGTTTTCCAATCTTTAAGTACCTTCAATTCTAATGTACAGAAAAACCTGGTCAACCACATTTTATGTACGTTTAAAAAAAATGTTTTAGGCTCTTTTTACACAATGTCATTTTGTAGCATTCTTTTTGTCAGGATGGGGCAGGTAGGGACAAGACCTGAAGTGAGCCCTGAAACTGAACCCACCAACTTTCCCTACCTACAGTACTTGCCTCACACAGCCCTAGCCAGCCGCGGACAACCACGATGACCCACTACGCTGGGTTCATGCACACAGAACAAGACAGACAGACAAACACAATATCAGATAGTAAACTAGCAAGGGTCAAAACCAGACAGGCAGCGCAGTACAAAAACAAGTATCAGTCGGATAGTCTAAAGTCAAAGCCAGAGGTCAGGTAACAGACAAGCAAGCAAAGGGAGTCAGGACAGGAAACGCAGGAATAGACAGGAGGGAGCTCAGACCAGGCTATTAACCTAAATAGCCAGCGCCAGGTCTCTGCCTCAGCTTTGTTTTATGCTGACCAAGAGCCCAATCCGGATCCCCATTGGAACGGCGCTCTGATCTTCCAGGTTACAGACAGGCCGAGAAACCCGTCAATCACAGAGACAACACAGGTGCACAATCAAGTCCAGAAGCTTCTCAGCTTAACTCCTGCATTGCCGGAAGCTGAGAAGCAATTGGGTGTGGCAGACCAAAGCAAACACCAGACCCAGTTCACACCAGGCTACTGCACATTCCTGACACTTTTGACTAAAATTTGCAAAAAATCTGTCATCTTTTGATGTCAAAATGACGGCCGTCTAAAAAGATGGCCTTAAAACAAACACTCTATAAACATAGTCAGAATGAAACAGATTCTGCCATATGGCATACGGGCGTATGTCCCTTTTTCCCTCCTATTTAATGTATACATTACATAGAAAGCAAAAATGCAGTATGAACCTAGTCTTCTATTTTGAAGTCTTAATTTATCATTTTAAATATAATATCAAAAACTACTACAAACATCAGACTGAACAACAATATAACAATGATAAAAATGGTTACCCGGGTGTCTCAATATGAAAGGATGCAATGTGTAAAGAGGTGAAAGGGGGGGGGGGGGGGGGGAGCAGTGGTTTTTTTTTTGTTTTCCGTTTTTTTTTTTTTTTTTTTTTTTTTTTTTTGGGGGGGGGAGGGGGTTCTAAATAATGAGCATATTCATTACTTTTCTGCACGTCCTTAATTACATAGTTTTTTTTCTACTGTGTGCACTAATAGTCCATTCACCATAGACTTCCATAGAGCACATTATTACTTTAACCACTTAAGGATCCATAATGTACAAGTACGTCATGGGAGCCTGTCACTTAAGGACCAATGGACCCAATAAGCCATGGGATATGGGGGCTCTATGAAGCAAGCTCAGGCTGTGAGATCACTTTATAGAGAGTGAGTCTGATTCTTACCAATAATGATAACCCATCATTAACCCCTTTATTGCAACTGATTGCGCTATTTAACTATCAGCTGCACTCCTGTCACTGTCGGATCGGGGCCCACAAAGTGTCCCTGATTTCTGGAGGTCTAACACTCTCCCCCATGTAGTCAGCTCTGTGATCTTCTAATAGACTCCACCACAGACAGACTCTATGTGAAGATTACAGATAACACTAATCAATGCTATGCAATGGAATAGCATTGACCAGTGTATGCAATCTAGTGATTGCATGCAATAGTCGCCTAGGGGTACTTAAAAATTGTAAAAATAAAAGTTGTTAAAAAAACTTAACCCTCCCCCAATAAAAATGTAAATCACCTCATTTCCCATTTTATACCTAAACACATAAAAATAAATAAATAAACATATTATGTATAATAGGGTGTGTAACTGTCCAACTAAATAATATAATATAACATCTCATAATATAATCTATTAATGTAACAATAATGTTTCCGTACAGTGTGCAACATAAATGAGAAAAAAGGGGAAAAAAGCACCAGGGTTGCTGATATTTTGTTACGTTATATATCAGGAAAAAAATAATAATAAAGAGTGATAAAAAAATCCCATTTACACATATATGGTAACAATAAAAACTTAAATTTGTGCTGCAAAAAGTAAGACCAAATAGCTCTGTAGGTTAAAATGAAAAACGCTATTGCTCATAGAAGTCGAGGAATAAAAAAGGAAAATGCAAACAGGAAAATTGGTGTGGTCCTTAAAGGGAATCTGTCCCTAGGTTGATGCTGCTTTAAATAACTGAAAATAAAGACAAAAAGAGGCACAGGCGCCTCGTGTGATACCAGAGGTAAACGTGAAGAGTGTAGGGGTGGTATTGTGCTCACCTTAAAGCCACTTGGGCTAGTAGCGTATCACCCTAATTAGGGTATATATCCAAGCCGGGGTCTCTCGCTTGCTAGCTGGATTCACAGGACTGCAAAAGCTGGTGGTACCTCTAAACGGGATGCTCCCAGGGGGGGCCCGTGTGTAAACAAGAGTAAAAAGAAAAATCCAAAAAAATGGTATCATTACCAGCGCTGTCACTGCCAGAAAATCCAATTCACCAGGCGAATGAAGAAAAACTTGTTTATTTGGTTGCACAACGTTAACATGTTTCGGGAGAGTATCCTCCCTTCCTCAGAACCAAAGTGCATAGTGAACTCATGGAAACAGTGTGGTTTAAAAGACATGGTAAAACCCACCACACCCGCCCAGGGGGCGGGGGGAGGAAAGAAAGCAAAACATAGGTTAATACATATTCAAATATAAAAGATATAAAACTACTATATAAAGCACAGCACTAGCGTATATACACATATATATATATATATATATATATATACATGTGAATGGACCTAAGCACCTTTTATTAACATATATCTATAACAACTATGGGTCTAATCATACATTTACTCCTTCTTTTTTTTTTGCCATAAATTTATACATACATTTTCTATTTTTTATTATCTATTAATATTTGATACTTAGTGACATATTTATGTCCTTTTATCTTACACACACTAACAGCATGTATCTATTGCTATATGCTTTTATTATCCTCACATCATGGTTATTGAGATATGAGGTTGTTTTTATTATCTTGACTTCATTCATTTTATTTTATTTTATTTCACTTTAGATCGTCATAACCATTATAACTCATACTGAAATCATAATTCATACCAGCTTGGAAACTTTGGTGTTCTGAGAGCCCGCCCCTTTTGTACTGCATGATGGCTGTATGGGGATTTCCCTGTCAGCCAGTCCACTATCTCAGCTGGACCTTATTCATTATGCTAATTCAGTTCAGAAGCCTGTCTCCACTAAAGCGCTGGGACAGCTGTGGAGACACTCCTCTGTTAGTTGCTTGGCACATTCACTCATACAGACAGACTAGAAATACTTGTGTCTGAATAAAGTATATATATATATATATATATATATATATATATATATATATATATATGTGTATATACGCTAGTGCTGTGCTTTATATAGTAGTTTTATATCTTTTATATTTGAATATGTATTAACCTATGTTTTGCTTTCTTTCCTCCCCCCGCCCCCTGGACGGGTGTGGTGGGTTTTACCATGTCTTTTAAACCACACTATTTCCATGAGTTCACTATGCACTTTGGTTCTGAGGAAGGGAGGATACTCTCCCGAAACATGTTAACGTTGTGCAACCAAATAAACAAGTTTTTCTTCATTCGCCTGGTGAATTGGATTTTCTGGCAGTGACAACGCTGGTAATGATACCATTTTTTTGGATTTTTCTTTTTACTCTTGCTTTAAATAACTGACACTTAGCAGGTGGTGGGCTGAGTTTTCTGCTTCTCATAAATATCCAGGACTACTGACCTCATGCACATAATGGAGAGGACTACTTATTGTCCATGTTATTCAGGGGGATGTCTCTGAATCAGCTGCACAGAACAGTGTAAATGATACATCATTCTGTTCAGCTTTTCTGTTACTAGCTTATGCTATCCTTAGATAGGACAACATAAACCTACTGACAGAGTCTATTGAAGGACAAAATCCACTGTGTCCTTAACAAGTTAAAATATTTGTCCATTTGCTAAAGGAGATCATGATCTAGATCCATGCCACTATATAAGAAGCTCCTAGTAGTCATGGATTGCATTACAGTCAAAAAGAGGCCATGGGAGATAAATAGACTTGGCTAAATTCTAAACTAGAGTGTACAGCAGGAACAGGAAGTCTATTAAAAGATGTACACTGGTCATAAAAAGGTGACAACAAAAAATATAGTCCGTGTCTAAAGCAGTTAAAATGGGTTTAATAATCAGAATACCCCCTGTAAGCCAGTTTCTTTCAGCTCAGCTCACATTGGGGAAGCCCATGACATACCTATACATTTAAAATGTATCAAAACAAGTGAAATGGACTTTCTTACTTGGTTTTTATCTGGTTGAGGAATAAAGTACATGCTTTACTGGTAAACAGATGGGCACATTGCTCAGATAGTGTGCCCGTGTAAGTAAATCTCCCCAAGCCTATCAATTTGGGCAGTATTTTAGGCAAAGTAAACAAAGTCATTTTAATTTTGCTCCATAAATCTGATACATAGCATTATCCCATACTTTATGGCTGAATAAATCACAATTCCAGAGACATTCTCGGTTTTAGACACAATGAAATAAAACTAATGAAAGGGAAAATAACATTTGAATAAATTCTACTTAGAATAAACACTCTTGACATTCAACAATCAACACAAAGACTAAAAACAAAGCAAAACAAATCCTTTAGAAAGAGAATCAAATAACGCAAGTTAAATGTCTGCTTTACAGTAAAAGGGAACCATATAAACTGGTAAACCATTCATAGGCTGGGAAAGAGAGTGGCCAAATATTTTTACGCTGGAAAATATAGAGATAAACCGTTCAAAGTCAAGCTTACGAGACAGGAAAATCATTGATAGATGTTTCTTAGATAGGTAAACCATTGAAAGACGAGTAAATAGCATGGTATGTTACATACAACCAGATATGACAGGTAAATAGGAGGGTTCACACAGTTGATAATAGGGAAAATAGGTAATTAATTTATAGACAACTAAATTGACAGATAAACCAGTCTAAATACTAATAAATGGATAATTCAAAAATAAAAAGGTAAAAACAATTATAGACCGGTATAGGATTTATAGACAGGTAATTAGATAATTGAATCTACATTAAAACTACCGACTAAGCATTTTTAGAGCTATGGTCTCATTGTGTCTCCATATCCATGGAAACCCAAACTTCCGGCTTAACAGAGGATCTCATCGATGATCGAAAGGCCATGTTCACACATCTGAAATGTTCAACCCGGCTGATACCAGCCGGCCAGGTGAGCATTACTTCAAATAAATGGGAATGCGGGAACATTCGGGTGTGATCGCACTCCAATTAACCATAGCACACAATGTAAAGTACGTCCGGGAGCCGTACTTTACATCATGTGCACAGTCTATTTGGTTTGCCGGCTGTTCACTAAATAGCAGTCGCACAAAATAGACATGACAGTTTTTTGTGCATCCGCATGGAAGCCCAGACAAATGGGGAGATTTATGAAAGGGTGTAAATATACACCTGGTGTAAACTGCCTACGGCAACAAATCACAGGTCCTCTTTTATTTTAGCAGAGCTGAAAGCTGAGCTGTGATTGGTTGATGTGGGCAGTTTACACCAGGTGTATATATACACCCTTTCATAAATCTCCCCATTTGTCTGGGCTTCCACGGGGATACACTAAGGCCGGGACTCCATAGGGGTTAATTCAATCGGCCACTGTAATTAAACAACGTCCATTGCTAATCACCTGATTGGCGCCTGACACTGCAGTAACTCGGCGTCACCACAATATATAGAAATAATTAAAATTAATTAAATTAATTAATGAAATCACAATTAAATGGAAATCTGTCAGCTGCAATTCACATTCCAAACTACTGACTAGCTGTTAGGTCAAGGAGACACATGGTACCTCTTATATATCCAGCTATGCTTCTAAGACGTAAAAAAAAAAGTTTTGATTGTAGCACAAAGAGTCAAAGAGGCTTTCCCGAGCTCCTGAAGTACAGCAAGTAATACCTCCTTACTCCCGCTCCCATACCTGATCCTGCTTGGGACTCCAGGGGCCAATCAAGCAGCTAGGGGGGAGAAAGGAGACATTCTAACCCACAGCAGATCAGGAGCTCCCCCCCCCCAGAAGTTAAATGAAGTATACATATCTAATAACTGTCGACCCCGTCCTCCTCTCCTGAGCGCCATCTTGGGGCGATGTCATCACAGCAGGGGGGGGCCTGGTCTCCTTCCTCTTTGCTGTCTTCCACAGCAGTGAATGGGAGAGGAAAAGGCTGCTGGTACCCATGCGCACCAGCAGCCTATTCTTTGGCTGGAGCGCATCACATGGCTTCCAGCTTGCTCAGCCCTGATTGGCTGAGCTTGCTGGAAGCCATGTGGTGTGCTCCAGCAAATAAAAAGGCTGCCGATGCGCATGCGCATCGGCAGCCTTTTTCTCTGCACCCAGAAGTGAGGACAGCGGCCAAAGATGGCAGGGACGCAGCCAGCGGGAAATTCGACGGATGGTAAGTATATTTCCTGTGTGTGTCTGTGTAATTTTTTTAGAGACCGCTGGAGTACTCCATTAACAGAACACCACTGCTAGGGAGAATTGCAACAGTCCTGATTTTTATTAAAAACATTTTTTACAAAAAAAAAAAATAATAAAAAAAAAAAATATATATATATATATATATATATATATATAATTTACCTAACCATTGGTTTATTTTGTTATGTTTCAGTATCCTTCTCCAGTGCAGACACCTCTAAAACACATCTTTTACAAGTTATTTGCATAACCAATCTTTTTTTTTTTAGAAGAAGGGAGTTGGCAGTAATCGGAAACTGTGTGACTTTATTTGATAGAACACGTATGTAATAACATACTGTATATAAAGCACATAAGAAATCGACTTTCCCAATCTAATCTTCTTAACCTTAACCTCATTTGACAATTCGCTTTGGGGAAATCATTAGTACACAGACTCCCTTTTTCTCCCTGCACTGTGGGTGTTTACTCAATGGGCCTGATAAAAGACTTGAATTGCATGTAATTCTTGCTGTCTGAATGTGTCTGTTTATAATTATTTTATAAAGAGATCCTGTCGTTAAAACTAAATTTTGACATGAAAAATGTATTGATCGCATCAGGTTTTATTGCTGAGACCCACAGCAATCAGGAAATATTGTTGGGGAGAGAGCACAATAGCAGCATGATCCACCCCTTAGCGTCTCACTAATTCCATCTATGTAGCTTCATAGACTTACATTGATTGAATTAGCAGTTATGGTAATAAGGCCCTGCCTATATCTCTTGATCACAGTGGGTCACTTTAGTGAAACCTGATGCGATCAATAACTTTTCATATGTCTGGTGACTTATTTTTTTGATAGTGAAGAAAAAATACAATTTTTCATTAATAAATCCATGTAGAAATCCAGGTGATTCCAAATGTTTTACTTACTTTTTCTAGCAACTGTGAGCCAAACTATGTATGGAACAGTCACTTTTTAACAAGAGCAAAGAAGAATACTGTATTTATCATTAGAATATTGAGGCATTATTTGTTTTCAGATAAACTACAATACGGATGGCTGTGTGGATGCATTTGATTTTTATTACTGTGATGGCGTATAACCTCTTGCCGTACATCAATTACAGCTTAATGCGGCATCTATTTGCACAGTGATGGTAGAGTTATAGAAACATTATTTCATGACAAGCTCCTCTAAGCCATGAGTAAATGTTCAAAAATTAGATAAAAGATGAAATGGCACAGAAAATAATGTTTTGCTTTATCTGTTCCCGAGATGGAGAAGGTAAATGTGTAAAGTCACATTTAATTACATGTTGCCACAAAATGTATATTTACACTTGCTGGTGGCCGAATCACACATTAGGTAGTCGTGCGGTAGGTTAGACCTTAATAAATAACTAAGTGTTAAAGCAGCAGATGTTTTCATTACAATACAGGGTACAAACAGTGTTAATGCTTTTTTCTTTAACCCCTTTATGTCAGTAATATGTATATATACGTTCCTACTGCACATACCTCGTGCAGTAGGAATGTATATATGTTCACTGTACTGACTAGGTTATTGATGTGAGCGGGACCACTGCAGAGAGAGCGATCCTGCTCACATCAGTCTCTGGGGCCGCAGGTAATGAGAGTCAGCTGCAATACTGCAGCTGAGTCTCATTAACCCCTTAAATGCTGCAATCTACAGCTATTTTACAGTAAATAAAAGTGTTTAAAAAAGTGTAATAAAAAAGTTTTTTATATTTGATACAAAAAGTTTTTTTATATTTGAGACCAAAAAGTGTTGAGTAAGTGATTTCTTGTTTTTGCATAACTAAGTGGTCCTATGGAAACACATTTATTAGATAAAAACACACAAAAACACACAGAGGGGTGCTAATATAGTTCAGTAATTTGTAATCCTCAGTGCAACCAAATGTGTGACATTGTCGATGTCTAGGCCCCCGCCCCCTTGACGGCCATTGTAATGGGCCATCCTAGAGGGGGTGGGGCATATACACCAATGATGTCAGGGGCCTACAATGTCAATATGGGTGGGGCAAAACGGTGCAGCAGCAGTGAAGCCCCGCCCAGGAGGCAAAATACACCACAATAAAAAGTATTTTTTACTGGACCAAGCACCAAGAAGTCTATTATAAAGTAGGGTATAAAAACTACAGAATTTAGGCTTTACAGCTGTGGAGAGAAGTCCTCATACAGAAAGGGGCTGACAAAATCACTTTAAGGTCTAGGGGTAAATTTTAGGTAAAATAATTGTGGGTATGCCCAGAGATGTCCACCGCATTGAGGACCTAGACAGCCACTCATGAACTCATCTATCAGTTTCTCATATGTATCTCAATGTCTTTAACCCCATAACTACAAAGGGCGTATATTTACGCCCTGTTGTCGTTAAGGACGTTCAGAACGGGGCCGCACGGCGACCCCGTTCTGAACCGCCGCGATCCCGGGTGCCGCGTGTAGCCTGGGACCGCGGCTACTAGCGGGCACGGTACGATCGCCGTGCCCGCTAATAAGGTAATCGTATGCAGCTGTCAAAGTTGACAGCTGCATCGATTACCGGATGCAGCCATTCCCTGGTGTCTAGTGGCGGAGCTCACTCCCCTGGGACGTTGTCCCGGAGGAGAGATTTCCATGCTGAAACCGGCCGGGGTCTCCGCCAAGATGGCGCTGATGCTGGCTCGGCACTCGTTTGTTTTCATTTGAGAGATCAGAGTGTATATACTAGAAATCCCCCAGGGGAATAAACCTAACCCCAGGGGAATAACCCTAACCCAAGGGGGGCTTCTAGTATAAGTGTAAAAAAAAAAAAAAAAAAAAGTGTTGTTGTCAATAAAAAGCCCCCTCCCCTAATAAAAGTCTGAATCACCCCCCTTTTCCCAGGTTAAAAATAAATAAATAAATATGTTTGCTATCGCCCAAACTATTAAATTATCACATTCCTAATCTCGCACTGTAAACGGCGTAAGCGGCAAAAAATCCCAAAGGGCAAAATTGCGCATTTTTGGTCGCATTAACTCCAGAAAAATTGTAATAAAAAGCTATCAAAAAGTCGCATATGCGCAATCAAGGTACCGATAGAAAGAACACATCATGCCGCAAAAAATGACACCTCACACAGCCCCCTGTGCGATTTTAAGGAACATACATTTGTTAACAATGGTTTGAATTTTTTACAAGCCATCACATAATATAAAAGTTATACATGTTATATATCGTTGTAATCGTAACGACTTAAGGAACATGCATAACAAGTCAGTTTTACCCCAGGGCAAATGGCGTAAAAAAAAATACCCCCCAAATAAACAAAATGCGTTTGTTTTTGTTTTTTCAATTTCAACACACATTTTTTTTTTCTGGTTTTCCACTGTATTTCAGCCTGTCATTGCAAAGTACAATTAGTGACGCAAAAAATAAGGGCTCATGTGGGTTTCTAGGTGGAAAAATGTAAGTGCTATGGCCTTTTAAGCACAAGGAGGAAAAAACAAAAACGCAAAAATCGAAATTGGCTCTGTCCTTAAGGGGTTAAGGCTCAATGACTTAACTAGGGACATACTGTAGACAGTAAAGGGTAAGGTCTGTTGCAAAATTCAAAATGGCCCAAAAATACCATTGTTCACATCGAATAATTTTAATTTGCAGAGAAAGTGCTCATCTCCGGGACCACTACCTCTAAGGGAAACAAGAACCTTCTGTAGACCATTTAAAAATCCTATCCTGTCTATGGATTTCTCTTGAAGCTTTAGGGATTGACTGGACTGTGGAGGGGGAAGGGGGAGTGTGTGGGGCCATCCAACCCATATGTGGGTACAATCACAGGTTAGGTGGGGTCTGTATTACAAAGATGGCATCTGGCACCCAAAATTTTTTGCTTAAAGCGTAACTATAATTTAAGTAGCCAAACAATGAAATTCCTCAAATAAAAAGCCCACGAGTTACCCTTTAAAAAGAGTCCTAAACAGTGTTGATAGTGTGTGCGCTCGCTGAGATATCCCCAGTTGTTTGGCTCAGAAGAATAAATATTTTTTTTTCTTCTGGCTGACTAAAAGTGGGCGTGGCCTCCCCTCTCATCTCCCTGGCTGGGTTCCTCCATTCACTGACCAGCACCTTAGTAGATGGTATCACACACAGTGGGATCAGATAGATCCCCAATAGGGATGGTCCGAAACTGCCGAGGTTCGGGTTTGTATGAACCCGAATGCTCGGCATCAGATTCCCACTGTCTGCCCGCTCCGTGGAGAGGGTGGATACAGCGGGAGGACCGCCTGGAAAACTGGGATACATCCTATGGCTATGGCTGTATCCCAGTTTTCCAGGCGGTCCTCCCGCTGTATCCACCCTCTCCATGCAGCGGGCAGACAGCGGGAATCATTACCAAGAGTTCGGGTTCATACGAACCCGAACCGAACTCGGTTAGGACCATCCCTAATCCCCAACATAATGTATCACACAGTAAGATTAGAAACAAAGCCCCAGCAGATGGTATCAAACACAGTGGGATTAGATACAGTGATCTGCTCTCATAACACTGTAGGATAATGTCAGCCATGGAGGTGGGGGCTCCTGCTGCAGACATCTGATAGTTAATGTTATATTTACTATGGAAGGACTACAGCTGTGTTGTGCTGGGACTTGTAGTCCTCCCCTCAGTGACTCACCCACTCTCCCTCATGCAGTACATTGGAGTCATGGCTGGCATGTCCCCACTGGGTGAAGCACTGGATACTTGTCCCTCCATCCAACTCCTCCCCTGCGCTGCTCCACACACAACACCTGGGACATCAGCTCTGCTAAGTGACCTTTGTGGATGGGGGGGGGGGAGGTTTTGTTTCTTTCTGTGTGAGGGCTGTTATCTGATGCTGTTGTCAGAGTCCGTATGAAGCTGCTACTCAGTAGGGATTTCCAGGGAGGGGCATGTCCAGCAGGATTACACAAGTAACACAGAAGCAGACACAGAGCTCAGAGCCCATTCAGCTTCATGTATTTAAAAAACTATTCATTTTAGCTTATTAATGTATATTGCAAAAATTCTTATCATGACTAGAGTTAATTAAACCTCAGAAAATCCTAGGTTCGATCCAAATGCGAACATACCCGAACCTTCCACATTAGATTGCCAATGTCTTCACGATCCGTGTGGAAGGAGGAGAGTGCCAGGGGACCGCCTGGAATTCTGGGATTTAGCCTAGGTAATAGGCTGAATCACGGAAATCCATGTGGTCCCTGGGCACTCTACTCCTTCCCCACGGACCAGGAAGACACCAGCAATCTAATACGGAAGGTTCAGGTATGTTCGAGTTCGATCGAACCTAGGATTTTCTGAGGTTCGATCAACTCTAATCATGACCTAAGCTAACTAAAACTAAATGGTCAAAATATTTTATAGTTAGGCTTTAAGGTTAGCTTGACTCATACCAGATCCGCCGCGGATTTCAGGCTACGGGTTTGCAGCGAAATCCGCTGTGGATTCTGTACTGTGTGGCTGATGGGGAGCGAGGGGAGCCGGGAACGTCACACACAGCTGCGGCGCCGAGCAGATAATGGATGCTCGTGGCCAGGGCTGCAGGCGTCCGGCCGGCGGCGGGGGGGGGGGGCTAAAGGGTCCCATACACGCAGCATGTGTAGGACTCATTCAACTTCACAGTACAGGATCCGCAGCGGATTTCGCTACAAACTTGCAGCGTGAAATCCGTTTCAGATCCGGTACGCTACCCTAAGGGTTTTTATGAATTTGAGCGACCCTTTTTTGACTCACTACAGGGACCATATTATTGCCATGTGATGTTGACCTAGATCACATACATTGGGGTATTTTTGTCATTTGGTCTATATTATGGCATAAAGAAGGTAAATCATGGGCACAGGGCCGGCGTTAGGGGGGGCAAGCAGGGCAAATGCCCAGGGCCCCCATCCCCCAGGGGCCCCCTACCGCAGTTACAGTAGGAGAGGAGAGCACAGACAGGGTCCTGCAGCGTCTGTGAATGATCCCTGGCTGCTGCGCTGGGCTCGGTGTCTGCTCCCCCTCCCCCTCCCCCCAGCTCCTCTTACTGCACGTGACTTCCTCCTCTGGTGTGGAGCTGTCGGGACGATGGAGGAGAGGGCTGCCAGGTGAGGATGACAGCCTGCTGCTGCTGCTGCAAGGTACATGAGGGAGATTCACCACTACACCCAGCATGTATACTGTACATGTAGTGTGTAATGTGTATGAATGCTATGTGTATGATGGATGAATGTAGTGTGTGTTATGTGTCATGTGTGTAGTGTATGGACTGGATGGTCTGAATCTGTATAATGTGTTTTCATGGATGTGTGAGTGTGATGGTGTGTGTGTGTGTGTATATATATATATAATGGTGTGTGTGTATGTGTGTATAAGCATTGCTGACTCCAAGTGTTGAGGTGAATGTACTGTGTATAAGAGCTGCAGCCATTCTCTGGCCTCATAATTCCTATGTAATTGCTGCAGGTGACCACTGAGGCCGCTGATTGGCTGCAGCTCCTATGTATATAAGGCAATACGGTGTATTTTATTGAGAAAAAAAATAAGGTGGTATTCAGTCCTTAGGTGGTGGTCACTGTATGGTGGTAATATTGGTCTGTATATAGTGTATATAGAGTCATGCGGTGGTCACTCTATGGCGGTAATATTGGTCTGTATATAGTGTATATAGAGTCATTATGTGGCGGTCACTCTATGGCGGTAATATTGGTCTGTATATAGTGTATATATAGAGTCATTATGGGGCGGTCACTCTATGGTGGTAATATTGGTCTGTATATAGTGTATATAGAGTCATTATGGGGCGGTCACTTTATGGTGGTAATATTGGCCTATATATAGTGTGTTTTCTTCAATAACAGTATGGAGGTATTTGGTCCTGATTATAGTGATTTTTTTATTTTATTTTTTTAAAGCAATTCATATAAATAGTTCTTGTGTTTACACCACTAGCGGCAGTCCTGACATGTAACGGCAGTCCTGACATGTAGCGGCAGTCCCAGAATGTAGCGGCAGTCCCAGAATGTAGGGGCAGTCCTGGCATGTAGAGGCAGTCCCAGAATGTAGGGGCAGTCCTGACATGTAGCGGCAGTCCCAGAATGTAGGGGCAGTCCTGACATGTAGCGGCAGTCCCAGAATGTAGGGGCAGTCCTGACATGTAGCGACAGTCCCAGAATGTAGGGGCAGTCCTGACATGTAGCGGCAGTCCCAGAATGTAGCGACAGTCCTGGCATGTAGGGGCAGTCCTGGCATGTAGGGGCAGTCCTGACATGTAGCGGCAGTCCCAGAATGTAGTAGCAGTCCCAGAATAAAGCAGCAGTACTGGCATGTAGGGGCAGTCCTGACATGTAGCGGCAGTCCCAGAATGTAGGGGCAGTCCTGACATGTAGCGGCAGTCCCAGAATGTAGCGGCAGTCCTGGCATGTAGGGGCAGTCCTGACATGTAGCGGCAGTCCCGGCATGTAGCGGCAGTCCTGACATGTAGGGGCAGTCCTGACATGTAGGGGCAGTCCTGACATGTAGCGGCAGTCCTGGCATGTAGGGGCAGCCCTGGCATGTAGCGGCAGTCCCAGAATGTAGGGGCAGTCCTGACATGTAGCGGCAGTCCCGGCATGTAGCTGCAGTCCCGGCATGTAGGGGCAGTCCTGGCATATAGCGGCAGTCCCGGCATGTAACCTTCTGAATTGAGTATGGGCCCTAATACATTTGTCCAAATCATTACGCTATCGCTCTGTGAGGACACTGGGGAACATGATCAGGTAGTATATATCACAGTCAAGGCCTGAGGACACCGGGTAATGTGATCAGGTAGTATATATCTGTATTGTTTACTATATACAGCAAGGATTGCACACACATCACTAATGATATACTGTATATACACACATAGGGGGAGATTTATCAAACATGGTGTAAAGTGAAACTGGCTCAGTTGCCCCAAGCAACCAATCAGATTCCACCTTTCATTACTCAGATTCTAAGTAGGTGGAATCTGATTGGTTGCTAGGGGCAACTGAGCCAATTCTTCTTTTCACCAGTTTGATCTCCTCCATAGCTTTTGCTGCATCATAAAAGAGCCAAGTAGTAGGCTGTCTAAGCAAGCTCCATTCTACCAGATTGGCGCTCACTTCTGCGGAACATCAGGCCGTGTAATACGGCCTTAAAAGTGGCCGTACACTTCCAATAACTGCTGGCTGAACAATCCTTCAGCTGACAATTATCTCTCCCATCCGGTCCTGTCCTCCCCATACACAGAAATTTGGCACATCTGAGTGTTCCTGTGTTCTCTATGAGAGGGGAAAGCCATAGCCATACAGATCTGATGGCGGCTTATCTCTCTGAGAACAAAGAGGTTGGGCGTTGATTTTCCATCAAGCTCGACCCCCTATGTCCACTGATATCATCTGTCAGAGGACTGTCCAGAGAGCCCCATACACCTTACATGAATGGCCGAACCCACCAGGAGCAACAGGTACCACCAACAAAAGAGTCAAATGTATAGGGACCTTAAATTGTTGCTAAAATATTTCAGCATTTGGGGCCCCACCTTCAACTTTGCCCAGGGCCACATCTAGTCTAAAACCGGCCCTGCATGGGCATAACAATAGTTATAATTTTTGAGCAACTTAACCAGCAAATAAAGATTTTCTAGCCTAAAAAAAAATGATCGATATTGTATTTTCCCTGACAATTAGACTCGATGGGATTTGCCTTTTGCTTCTTCATTAATCATTTATAAAAGGATCTATAGACATTACTTGGTTATTGTGCTTTTGTTGCCGCTGTTGTCTTGTGGATGTTCACAACATTGCATTATTTCCGTAAATGTTCCTTTCAGCTTTTGTTGTACTGTTTAGAAATTGAAGACAAAGCGACACAGGGCATTGACCCGATCTAAACAACTTTTTAACATTTGCTTTTTATTTGTTTTGTTGCTGGCACAGAAAATAGCAGAATTTCACTATAAAGGCGACCCGCAGCGCCTTCCCATTGTTCACTAATTACATTATTGACCTTCCCAGAACACCTGTATATCAAGTGGATTTTGTGAACAACACATCCCCGTGTCTACTACTGCTTCAACATATGTATAGTGTGAAAAGAGGTTGCACAGTTCATCAACCTAATGTAACCATAGATATTGAGGAGCCACACCGTCTTCAGTTAGATTATACAAGAATTTCCATATTAAACTGAAGACTTAAAGCAATCAGAGCCAAGTAAGACAGTATAGTATTAAAGGAGTACTCTGCGGGAGGGGGGGGGTTCTAATCAACTGGTGTCAAAAAGCAATAAAATTAGTAAATTATTTCTATTTAAAAATCCCTAGCTTTCAAGTACTTACCAGCTGCTGTATGTCCTGCAGGAAGTGGTGTATTTTTTTTCCAGTCTGGCACAGTGCTCTTTGCTGTTTTAAAAGAGATTTGTTGTCAGTTTCTCTCATGAACAAAGGGGGCAGCAAAGAACACTGTTTGAGACTGGAAAGAAAACACCACTTCCTGCAGGACAAACAGCAGCTGATAAGTACTGGAAGGCTTGAGATTTGTATTTAGAATTAATTTACAAATTTGAATAACTCTCCGATACCAGTTGATTCCAGTTCCCCTTTAACATACTGCATAAGGCACTGTAAAGATTCAAAACTTTGCAAAACTAGGGGTCCATTACTGGTGATAGAACAGATTTTAGCAGTTTGATGAGTAAATAATGAGTTACTGATATTATACTGAGTATCCCCTGAGTATTTTGAGCCATCTCCTGTCTTTCTATCTGCTGCCATTAGCGAGTTACAAGTTTTTCTAAAAGCCGGTCTATATCCAAGATGACACCGACCAGGAAACTACATTTCCCATCATGCATCTTACTGATTCCCCCCCCCCCCCTTAGATTTCTTTGCTAAACAGTAAACACGGGACTGTTGTTTTTTTCACTGATTTCCCATCACATGTACCATAGTTTTATTCTTTTCTTTTTTTTTTGGTTTCCCAAAAATTTTTACAAAGCAAAGAAATCCAATCCAAAAAAAGAACCATAATATAAACCATAATGCAAATACAATTATAAGATCAAACCCCCCCTCCCCCCTTCCCTCACCCCCCCTCCCGACTGAGCAGGGCGCACTAAACTTCCCACAACTACTCACTTAAAACCTCTCACTTTTAATCTCTTCCTAAGAAAAATGACCCTTCCTTTTTAACTTCATTTTCTTGCCCCTCCCCTTCCCTCAAATTTACTGTAGAGCCTACAAGATTCTCTCCAGCCGTCCAGACATGGACTCTTTGGGGAGATCCAGTTCTTAATTATTTGTAATCTAGCCGTGAAGAGGAGTTTGTTCAGTTTTACTCTTTCTCCTTTTCTTATAACCTGGGTATCATCCCCCAATAGTACTAAATTAGGTGTAAATGACACTTCTATTTTTGTTTCTTTAACTATCTCCTCCACCACCTTGCTCCAATATTCTCGGATTCTAGGGCAATCCCACATTAAGTGCATCCAATCCCCCAAGCCATCCCCACATCTGATGCAATTCGGGGTCTCTCTTTTTTTAATTTTATATAGGAAGGAAGGGGTATAGTACAACCTATTGATGATATTAAATTGAACCATTTGATGATTAGCATTTAGGGATACTGTTTTTATATTCCCCATAATTCTTTCCCACGCTTCATCAGAAATGGTTCCCAAATCACTTTCCCATCTCCCCCTACTCTTAACAGCTGTATCCTTATATATGGTCTCTCTTAATTTCTTATATAACTTTGCGAGGCCTTTACTTTTTAGTCTCCCCTCTAGCACCATTAAGACCTCTGGGGCTTCTTGTACTAAAAACAGCTCTTTCCTCTTTGTTGTAAAAAAAAGCATATTTCAATTGCGCATATTCTAGCCAGGCTGACCCTTCCAAGTTAAATTCTCTCTGAAGCACCTCCCATGACTTGAGTCTGCCTACGCAAAAGGCGTCCTGCACCTTTTCTAAACCCCCTTTCCTTAGACCCCTCATCTCTTTTAGTTTAGCAATTTCATCTAAATTGTAATTATCCCATAACGGAGTCTTATCTAATGCTCTAGTTGTGTTTAAGTACTTTTTTAAAAGCATCCAGGTTTTGGTCCACATCTTTACTGTAGGGAAGCCCTCCCAATCATTACCCTCTAACTGGCCTGACTCAAGTTTTTCTATGATCCCTCCTTTTATCTCGATTCCCCTTTTTAATACCCACTGAACAAACGGAATACTGTCCCCTTCCCACCATAAATGTAATTGGGCAGCGAGGAAATACAATCTAAGATCTGGTACCCCAAATCCTCCCTTGTTCTGGGGAAGGCAGAGGTTCCTAAGGCGGATTCTTACCCTTTTCCTCCCCCAGATCAAATTATTAAGCAATTGTTCAATTTTTTTAAAGGATGACTGGTCTATCCAAATTGGGGGGCATTAAACAAATACAGTAGTTTTGGGAGGATTATTGTTTTAATTAACATAATTCTATCCGCTTTTGATCTCACTAGATTACCCCATACAGCAACCTTTTCCCGCAGAGTTTTCATAGCAGGTATCAAGTTTTTATCAGTAAATCTTCTATCTTAGCTGTCACTTGTACCCCTAAATATTTGAAGCTCTCCTTTTCTCCTAAAACCTTAATTTCCAGATCAGGGAGGGACTTTTGACCTACCCATGGACCAGAAAGGGGCATCAATATAGATTTTTCCCAATTAACCTTTAAGCCGGCCAACTCACCATACTCCTTAATTAAATGTATAATTCTCCCTATAGTTCTTTCTGGTTCCTTTATAAATAATAACATATTGTCTGCAAATAAACTTATCTTCTCCTCATCTCCTCTAACTCCAAACCCCTTTATTTCCGGGTCTTCCCTGATCATTCCAGCCAGGGGTTCCATTGCCAGTATAAATAGCATAGGAGACAATGGACACCCCTGCCTGGTTCCTCTCTCCAAGGTAAAGCTTACCGATGTTAACCCATTAACCACAACTGCTGCCTGTGGGTCTGCATACAATAATTTAACCATCTTAACACATTTCTCTCCCAAATGAATTTTTCTCATTACTGCCCAAAGAAACTCCCATTCTACCCTGTCAAAAGCCTATCTCTGCATCCAAAGACAGGATAGAGTGGGAGCCCCCCCCCATCGAGCCAACCTGAATATTTTGAAACAACCTACCTATACTACTTTTAATGTGGCAACCCGGGATAAATCCCCTCTGGTCAGAATGGACTAAGTCTCCCAACACTTCTTTTAGTCTATTGGCCAATATCCTTGCATATAACTTAACATCTACATTTAGGAGGGATATAGGTCTATAGGACTCAGTTGTCCTACCATCTTTTCCCTCTTTATGTATCACCACTATTCTAGCCTCCCTCATGGAGTCTGGCAGTTTGTCTTCCTCCAAAGCAGACATCATCACTCTATGTAATGCTGGGATTAACTGATCCTTATACCTTCTATACGCCTCATAGGGAAGTCCATCCCCCCCGGGGGCTGAATTCCCTCTAGTCTGTATAAGAGCTCTACTAAATTCTTCCTCTAGCAAGGGTGCATCTAATAACTCTCTTTTTTCCTCTGTGAGCACCGGGAGAGACACCTTGTCCAGGAATTCTTGTATCTTCTCTGGTGGGCATCTACTCTCCGAACTATACAATTTTTCATAGTACTTCTGGAAGCTGGCTGAAATACCCTCAACCGTTCTTATTTCCTTCTCTCCCTCCTGAATCATTGAAACATGATTTTTTTCTTTTTGGTTTTTAATTGTGGCCATAATCTGTTTATTGGGTTTCCCACTTCCTAGATACCCCTCCTTACCACCAAAAAAAATGCTATTCCTAGCCTTCCTCTCTAGTAAATCCACATAATCCTTCTGTGCACCCTCCCACCTTGCCTTAGTTGTCTCTCCGGGTTGAACCACATATTCTGCTTCAAGTATTTCCACATTCTCTATAATTTTTTTTCCTCCTTTTTAAAATCATATCTCTTTCTATTGATGGCTTTCTTTAAAATTCCTCTCAAGTATGCTTTAATCGTGTCCCACACCACGGCATCCCTAGCTGACCCCCAATTACACTCCATCATTTCCCTAAGCTGCCCTCTTACCTTGTCCTCATTCTCCAAAAGTTGGAACCAATAAGGGTTAATACTCCATGTTCTTATACCTCTATCCCCCTCCATATTTATTTCTAAGGCTACTGGATCCGAAAATTGATCCGAAACATGATCCGAAATTGATCTTGCTAAGTATTTTACCGACTTAACATACCTAATGGACTGCTGGTTCCCTAACACCATATCAATTCTTGACACCACCTTACAGGTTTTATTTACACAGGAAAAGGCTGCTGCATTTGGGTTCTTCTCCCTCCATATATCGTAGAAGCCACTTTCATTACAAAATTTAGCCAGGGGGGAAGGCCTCCCCGTCCCTTTTACTTCCCTCTCTCTCTTCCTGTCTATCTCCTCATTCATTACTGAATTAAAATCTCCCATTATTAATACTGGACTTCCTTTACTTTGAACATAACTATGTATCTTATTGAGAGCTCGAAATGAGAACGGTGGAGTCACATAGACAAAAACTAAGACATAAACCACCCTTTCTAATTTTCCATATAGAATTACATATTCTCCCTCTTTATCTATAACATAATCATACATTTCCCAATTTATTTTCCAGTGAATAAGAACTGTGACCCCTCTGGAGTAGGAAGAAAAAAAAGCATTATATCTATACAACCCCCAACCTTTTTCTACCCAGTGTTTTGTATCTTTTATTAAATGTGTTTCTATAAAACAGACTATTGCTGGTAAAAAAAATTTGCAAACAGAAAAAACAGCGTGCCTTTTCACTCTATTATTTATACCCCTTACATTCCATGTGAATATCCTCGTAGTCATCCCGAGCTCTCAACTAAAAAAAAGAAAAATAACATATAACCAAAGGGAAGGGGTACAAGAAAACAAGTGCAGTTCAAAAGGGAACCTCTAAAAAACCTCATCTTAACTGAAAAAAACCTTTGCCCCCTGCTCAGCCCATCCCCCACCCTCCCATTCTCTGGGCTCTGGCTTTTTGAGTCTCTACTGAAAAGTCAGGATAAATAGAAATCCTGTTATTGTTATATTTTATTTCTCCAATCTCCCTTGCCCTCTTTGTTATAGCATCTTTGTCAATGGACAGGACCATTCTGGCAATTAAAGGTCTGGGGAAATTGCCTGTAACTGCCCCTTTCAGGGGAATCCTGTGTGCCCTCTCCACAACAGGTGAGTGGGTCAGAGTCTCCGAGAATTGATTTTTAAGCCATGACTCTACAAACCCAGTAGGATCATATTTTTCTTCTCCTTCGGGGATCCCCATGATTCTTACATTGTTCCTTCGGGATCTGTTTTCCATATCCACCATTTTTTTCTTGAGCTGATTATTGTTTTTTTGCAACTCCTCAACTTGTTTCTTTATCTTACTCAAGTCATCCTCCACCCCACTTACACGAGTTTCTGTCTCACTGCATCTCACCCTAATTTTTGAGATTTCGTCTCTAATCAGCGAGATCTCACTGCTCATAGTGCCCACTTGACCCGTAAGACTCTGCAGTGAAGAATTACATTTAGTTACTTCCGCCAAGATTTTTCCCAATGTGTCAGACTCCATTGACACTGAGCCCTCTTGAGTCCTATCTAGATCTTCTACATTATTTGCTTTTGCATTTTTTCCTCCTCGACCTTTCCCTACTGGGCGACTTGGTGAAAGAAACTTGTCCATTTTATTTGCTGGACTTTTTTGGTTCTTATGGGAGGTCGTCATATCCTTTCTCAGCCAACTGTAACACTGATCAACCCCTCCTTCGCGATCACTGGAGGTTACAGAGAGTCACCAGTAACACCGATGATGGAATTTGCAGGGGGTCACCAGTATCCCAGCTGATGGAAATTGCAGGAAAACACTGGTATAGCAGATAATAGAGATTGCATAGATATACTGTTATAGCAATTAGTGGAGTTTGCGGATAACCACTAATAACACAATTAGTAGAGATTTCAGGAAGACCCCAGTAACTCAGCTGAAAAAGACTCAAGAAGACACCAGCAAGACAACTGATGGAATTTGCAGGGGGTCACCAGTATCACGGTTGATAGAAATTGCAAGGAAGCACTAATATAGCAGTTATGGAGATTGCATAGAGACACTGTTATAATGATTAGTGGAGTTTGCAGATAGCCACTAAAAACACAGTTAGTAGAAATTTCAGGGAGTCACCAGCAACAACGCAGCTTGCCTAAAGTCACTAATAGCGTGATTAGTAAAGAAAGACACCAGCAGGCCAGTTGATGGAATTTGCAGGGACCACCGGTCTCACAATAACGGCGATTGCAAAGGAGCAACAATAATCCAGGTATTAGAGATTGCAGAAAAACACTGATATGGCAGTTATTTGGAGTTTGCAGATAACCTCCAGTAACACAGTTAATAAAGCTTGCAAGAAATCACCAGTAGCACAGTTTATAGAGTTTGCAAATAGTCACTAACAGCCCAGTAAACGAAAATTGCCATGAGATACTAATAGTTCAGTACATAAAGAATCCAGGGAACCACCAAAAGCACCACAAATGGAGGCAGCAGAGAGTAATTAGTAGACTGTTAGTAGGGATAGCAGATATTCACAGTTATACTCATCTGGTCTGACCGGGGGAAGCCTCTTCTTTCCAAGTCAGTAAGCCTGGAGGAGTTCCCGCCCGTTCTAGCTCTCACCCTCCTGGGACCCTCTCACGACCTCCCTGGGGGGTAAGAGATTACCTCTGATATACAGTGATGATTCCGGGTTGTAATTTTGGTTCCGGCTCTCTCACTGCCGGTCCTGGGAGGAGGGAGGTCTCTCGCTGATCTCCTTACCCCGGAATCTATCCGGCCTTAGCACCCGTGGCGCTCTCACCGCCACTGCTGCTGCTGCTCCTCGGCACAGACCTCTCCCAAGGGCCGGATACCTCCGAGTTCACGGGACACTCCTCACTCGGCTTTCCTCGGGGATCCACTGTTGGTCATGTGACCAAGATCTTTCTCCCAGCTGATATCCTGGCGTCCTCCGGTCAGTCTCTCCGCAATCCCTTGGTGGTATCTTTACACCTGCGATTCCAGCAAGTCGAGCCGCTATTCATAGCACTCCGCCTCTCATAGCACGATTCCGGGGATCAGAACATAGTGAGAGCAAACCACCTGGCGGGTGGAGGAACACACACCTTAGCTCCTCCTCTTCCTCATCCCTCCCACATGTACCATAGTTGATGCGCACAGTGTGTAGCAGAACTGGTATCTATGTGAAAATAGCATGAATAAAGGCAACAACAGAATCCAACAATTCTTTCTTGGATTAGCTCTGATCTAGGTACGTTGCCACTTGAGGAGCCAGGGATGATGTACCTGGATGATGGCTGAAAATGACATCGGCAAGACCCGGGAGAGGCACTAAGGGGGCACGGGAACAGGTAAGTATACATGTATTTTAATTTCATGGGACTTCTCTTTAAATGATGTCCGGAAATTGGTATTATTAGACAATGTAACAATATAAAAGTTGAATACATAAAGATAGATAGAAAGATAGATAATAGATAGATAGATGACAAATAGATAGATAGATAGATAGATAGATAGATAGATAGATAGGAGATAGATAGGAGATAGATAGGAGATAGATAGATAGATAGATAGATAGATAGATAGATAGATAGATAGATAGATAGGAGATAGATAATAGATAGATAGGAGATAGATAATAGATAGATAGGCTTTGCATGTGTTCTCAAATAATTTTAGGTTACTAGATAAATACACATATGTTTTTTCATTAATACATAAACATGAACAAAAATAAAAACTTTTCAATAATGCCATCAGGCACCGTACATATACAAAAAAAAAAAAAACACTTGAAAAGAATAGCTGAAGATACATAAGAAAATATCAAAGTAAGATATTCCAGGGCTGCTGCTCCTCACATGAAGGATAATGCAGAATTTTCCCCGGGCGCCGCTCACCACATAGGTCAGAGGCAGAAAAACAAGAGGCTCTTAAGTCTCGTCAGAGTCCAGTATCACCGCACACACACGCCTGTGATGCACCTTTAGCAACAGCTCAAAGAAATCAATACTTGAAAATCCCTGGATTGAGTAATTTATTTATTGATTTCGTTTTCTGGTTAGCATGCTCTGCTATATATCGGTGTAGTTTAGGTTTTAAGAGTGAATCATCAGTCTTTGTTTCCCCCCTTTCAGTGAATGTGTTTGTGCACTGCCCCATTTAGGTTAGGGACCCACACAAATCTGGAACGATGAAGCAGTGTGTGGGGCTTATACATTATGAACCAATTGTAACCATCTCCTGATGTTAGTATTAATAGCGCTAAAGAGCAAATAATCAGTGTGAAGACTTAAAATGTGTGGCCATGTCTGGTTTTTTTTTTTTTTTTTTTCTTTTTCTTTTTTTATGGGATTACTTGTGTTTGTGCATTTTGCACTTCTTTTAGGTTTTTACTAGGTGAGGTTTCAAGATGAAAAAAAACATAAAGTAAATCATGAAAATCCTGCATTATATTACAAATTCACTTTTTCCATGAGCAAATCTAAATTTTAGCCAAACCCTTGCAAGCATTAGAAGGGTGAGGTTTATTTTACTTCATTTTGGAGTCGGGAAGGAATTTTTCTCCCTGTCATGGGGCAATGGACATACTGGATCAACACAGTAGGGGTTCTGTTGATTGAACTCGTCTTTTTTCAATTCTATTAACTATGTTAAAGGGGTTATCCACCACTACAAAAACATGGCAACTTTCCCCCCCTCTCTTGTCTCCAGATTGGGTGGGGTTTCAAACTCAGTTGCATTGAATTAAATGGAGCTTAATTGCAAACCGCACCTGACCTGGAGACAAGAGAGGGGGAAAAGTGGCCATGTTTTTGTAGCGCTGGATAACCCCTTTAATAGAGCCCTGATTTGAGCATAAGGAAATTCTGGAAAAAGCTAGTAGAAGTTTAGGGTGCTGTGTGGCATTAAAGGGGTTATCCAGCGCTACAAAAACATGGCCATTTTTCTCAGCACCGCTCTTGTTTCCAGTTTGCGTGCAGGTTTTGCAGGTCAGTTCCATTGAAGTGAATGGAACTTAATTGCAAACCACACCTGAACTGGAGACAAGAGTGGTGGGCCGCTGTCAGCTATTATCACTATACCTCTATTACCACTATAAAGCTCATATCACAACTACCTAACGGGAGCAACATCCTATCTGTCACTCCTTATCCTTCCCTACATGCAGTATCACACTATGTGCGCCCCCTGGTGTTTCTTTTTTGTCTCCGACAGTAAAAGTTGTCAGGAAGCATAGCAACTGCCCCAAACTATAAGGAGAGTGACATTTCATACGCTGATCTCAGGCTTTCTTATTTATTTATTAAAACTAGTAAGAAATCTTGTCAAACAGATTGTAGAACTATATATGTATATATATATATATATATATATATATATATATATATATACACACACACATACAGTGGTGCCTTGGATTACGAGCATAATTCGTTCCGGGACCGTGCTTTTAATCCAAATCCACTCTTAAAGCAGAGCACATTTTCCCCTAAAAAATCATAGAAATGCAGACAATTGGTTCCACACCCCCAAAATAATGATTTATTATTCTGAATAACATGCAAAACAAATATAACGAACATTCAAAATCAGGAGAATATGTGATATTATAAGTTACCGTACAGTAATAGAGAGGATGGAAAACACAAGGACGGACAGAGACTGCAGGGACTATGAAGGAATTAGCAGGGCAGATGTGGGCACATACATGCAGCACTCACTATCCGGGGAGAGAGGGGTTACAGCTATGCAGAGATCACCCCACAGTCCTGTCCCCTGATGCAAGCCTCAGCCTGAAGTATATCTGCTATGATTTGGAAGGTGAAGGAGACTTTCTGGGTCAGAGTACAGTGCTGTAGACCCCACTATACAGACCATGCCCCTCCGCCACTCCCCCTACAACCCAATACAGGGAGCTCTTAAACCAAAGCAATGCTCTTAAACCAAGTCACAATTTTGAAAAACTGTGAGCTCTTAAACCAAAATGCTCTTAAACCAAGTTACTCTTAAACCAAGGTACCACTGTGTATATGTATATATATATATATATATATATATATATATATATATATATATATATGTTAGTTATAAAAAACTATTGTATCTATGTCAACTTCTGTTTTTGTTAACAATGAAAAAAAAAATTACATGGTAATATTCATTGAACGTTCAGGGAAATAAGACATATTCGGACATGCTCAGCGCCTCAGGTTTGATACATTGTAATAGCCCTAATCTGAATATAATGCATCGTACAGTTCATTCTGCATATCAGAATCTTGAGAAACCAACCTTGAAAGATTCTCTTGGAAGCAGAGAAAACGCCTGACTTTTTATATTGCCAAATAGGGAAATAGAGCCTGACATTGTATATCATAAGCCAGAGGGAAAGAGCCTGGCTTGTTGTACCATAGGACGGAGAAATAGAGCTTGACTTTGTGCGCTAGGAGCAAGACAAAACAAAGCCTGGTTTGTATTATCATAAGCCATGGACGCAGAGACTGGTTTCTTGCATTGGAAGTCAGAGTAATAGAGCTTAACTTTTTGCATTAGAAGCCAGAAGTAAAAGCAGAAGTTCTTATATCAAACTCTAGATCAGCAGAACTGTATCTGTCATAGCCCTCTCCCCTGGAGGAGACTGAATCAAGCCCTTTATTTCCATACTGTACACCAGAGATCTGCACTTATGATTACATAGATGTTAAATATGCTAATATGTTTCTATGAAGAGGTAAGTAGAAGCCTGGATGGCGGCGTGGCTGTGGATATCGTGTACCTGGATTTTGCAAAAGTGTTTGACACAGTTACTCATGGGCGTCTGATGGGTAAGTTAAAGTCTGACATGGAGAGAAGTTAGCTTCTGCACATCACACCTATGGCTGATACTAATGCTGCTTGGCTAATTTTAAAAACCAACACCAGGATGTTGGTATATAATTTGATCAAATCATACTGCCCCGTGTACCACGTACAGGTCTCCTGGTTCACATGGGTCCCTACGCTAACTCCACACTGTGCCGGTCAGGGAAGGGGGGCCATGGAATGGCCCTGCAACCCCAATGTCACAGGACCAAACCCAAAATGCCCCACCAATTCCCAGCCGGCACCACCGGCGGAGAAGGCTGCCCCCAAACAACACAAGTATGAATATGGTATTACACTCACCACTTCTGCTGCAGACAGAATGGGAAAAACATGGAGGTACTGACATGTGAGCACAGGTATATCCTGCTAATTTGGGTCACATGGGTCTTATGAAGGGGAGTGCCAGCCGCTCAGAAAAGGGAGCAAGATATACCTGTGCTCGCATGTCAGTACCTCCATGTTTTTCCCCTTCTGTCTGCAGCAGTGGTGGTGAGTGTAATACTATATTCATACTTGTGTTGTTTGGGGGCAGCCTTCTCCGCCGGTGGTGCCGGCTGGGAATTGGTGGGGCATTTTGGGTTTGGTGGCATTGGGGTTGCAGGGCCATTCCATGGCCTCCCTTTCCTTCATGTGCACGCTTTGCGAGGTTGACAGTCGCTGACCGACATGGTGTGGAGTTGGCGTAGGGACCCGTGTGAATCAGGAGACCTGCACGTGGTACATACAATTCAATTGGTGCAGGTTTGAGAATGTTTGAGTTCGATAGAACCTGCAAAATCCCGAGTTTCGATCATTTCTAATGATGAGTAGTTAGACTATGTTCACACTTGTGTTGCTTAGTGGTCACTCTCTCTGGCAGTGTCTGCTGGGTTTGGGGGGGCCCTTTTGGGTTTGGTCCTGCGACATTGGGGTTGCAGGGCCATTGTATCGCCTCCCTTCCCTGTTTGCGCTCGCTTTGCGGGATTGGCGGTCGCTGACTGATACGGTGTTGAGTTACTGTAGGGACTCATTTGAACCAGGGGACCTGTTCATGGTGGTTTATGAGGCAATATCATTTGATCAAATTATATACCAACATCCTGGCATTGGTTTTTAAAATTAGCCGAGCAGCATTAGTATCAGCCATAGGTGTGATGTGCAGTAGCTCCCTTCTCTCTATGTCGCATTGTAAGTTAAAGTCTATTGGTTTGGAAAGTTTAATGTGTAACTGGATTGAAAACTGGCTTAATAATCGTACCCAGAGAGTGGTGGTCAATTATTCCTACTCCGAATGGTCCCCGGTAATAAGTGGTGTACCCCAAGGGTCAGTACTGGGCCCCCTTCTGTTTAACTTGTTTATTAATGATATTGAGGATGAAATTAACAGCAATGTTTCTATCTTTGCAGATGACACCAAGCTTTGTAGTACAGTGCAGTCTATGGAGGATGTGCAGATGTTACAGGATAACTTAGACACACTGAGTGTTTGGGCGTCCACTTGGCAAATGAGGTTGAATGTGGATAAATGTAAAGTTATGCACCTGGGTACTAATAACCCGCATGCATCATATGTCCTGGGGGGAGTTACTATGGGAGAGTCACTGATGGAGAAGGATCTGGGTGTACTTGTAGATAATAGACTACAGAACAGCACACAATGTCAGTCAGCTGCTTCTAAGGCCAGTAGGATATTGTCATGCATTAAACCAGGTATGGACTCTCGGGACAGGGATATGATATTACCGCTTCATAAAGCTTTGGTGCGGCCTCATCTGAAGTATGCCGTCCAGTTTTGGAATCCGATTCATAAAAAGGAGGTTCTAGAACTGGAGAGGGTACAAAGACGGGCAACTAAACTGATAAGGGGAACAAAGCATCTTCGTTATGAGGAGAGATTAAAAGAATTAAATCTGTTTAGTCTGGAGAAGAGACGTTTAAGAGGAGATATGATTATTTATTCATTTATTTTTGTATAGCGCACACAGATTCCGCAGCGCTTTACCTATCTGTATGTTTTTGTGTGTGGGAGGAAACCGGAGTACCCAGAGGAAACCCACACAAACACGGAGAGAACATACAAACATGATTAATTTATTTAAATATATAAATGGCCCCTACAAGAAATATGGGGAAAAGATGTTCCAGGTAAAACCCCCTTAAAGGACAAGGGGGCACTGCCTCCGCCTGGAGAAAAAAAGGTTCAATCTCCGGAGGCTACAAGCTTTCTTTACAATGAGAATTGTGAATCTGTGGAACAGTCTACCACAGGATCTGGTCACAACAGTAGAGGGCTTCAAAACCGGCCTAGACAAGTTCTAAGACCAGAATAACTTAAATGCATATGTATAGAACCTATCATCCCTTCCCCTCCTTGGTTGAACTTGATGGACATGTGTCTTTTTTCAACCGTATTAACTATGTAACAAAAAAATAAACTATTTTAGAAACCAAAGCCCATTTCAACATAATAACAGCAGCAGAGGATGGACAACTGCTTGTGCGGCTGTGTAGGGGTAATAGTAGTAGTGATGGTTCCATGTTCTTCCAAAAATAAGCTTACAAATTAAGCCCTACCCAAAATATAAGCCCTAGTTACAGTCAGCTGACCAGGTCCCTAACACCGGGTGCTGAGCATCAGCCAATCAGTGGACTTGTAATGTTCCACCTCCACCCGCTCAACACAAGCTGCAGGGGAGGCAGGAGGGGTAAGAAGATGCACAGTAGGGGACATTGAATATGGGGGGATGGAGGGTATAAAGAGGGGGGACGGAGGTATAAAGTATAGCGAGTACCTGCAGAGGAAGGATGTATACAGTATGGAGACCTAACTACAATATAGGAGCCTAACAACCGTGGATTACTGTATAGAGTGGAGCTATCGTGTAAGGCTATGTTCACACACTGTAAGAGGCCGGCCGTTCCATGACCCGGGTGGGTCACGAAACGGCCGTTCTCTGAAAAGATCATTCATGCATGCCCGCATCAGAACTCCCCAGAACTCCCCACTGCACACTATGGAGCATGTGGCCGGAGCTGCTTGCTCCATAGTGTGCACTGACATGTCAGTTTTCTATGGTGCCGCCAGGAATCCCGGCCGGAGTGTATACTATGTGTATACACTCCGGCCGGGATTCCCTCAGAAGGCAGCACTACGAAAGTTTAGAGGGAGCCCAGTTACAACGGCCGTGAATTCCACGGAACTTACATTGTGTAAACATAGCCTAAGGGCATACTGTTTTTTCCGTAAATAAGACCTATCCCAAAAATAAGTCCTAGTTCTTTTTTAGATTAAAAAAAATATTAATAATAGACCCCGTGTTATTTTTGGAGAAACACATGGTTAGTAGTGAAGTACAGTATGGAACATGATGGCAAGACTGGAGATGTACGGCTACATAAGGGTAGTATTAGTAGGAGTAGAGGCGGTAACAAATCTAAAAATATATATATATATATTTCATTTCTTGAGGAAAAAAAAAAGTCTAGGGAAAATAAATCAAGCAATGTCTGAGATTGATTTAGCATCCAAGATAACAGATTTATTTTTAAAGGATCTACAGTAGAAGCAGGAACCATGAGCGCATGCATTTCTTACAATCCCTATGACCAAAATATTTACTAATTTGTTTGCCCAATTAAAGAGTTAAATACATATCAAAAATGTGCCTAAGGATTTAAAGGAGTCTTTCCATCATACACTGCCCATCTATAACATGTGCACAGAACATGCCATTAATATGTGATAAATGCAGATTGCACTTGTGGATGCACCAGTCGGCATGCCTGCAGGGGATCCATGAAAAGGAGGCCACAGATGTGCTTGGCTTCCTCCATTTATATTTTATGGGAGTTACAGAAGCAGCCGAGTACACAGCCATCTGTACACAGCGGCCCCCACACCACGTCCATTTAAGCGTACAGTGTTCAGTGGAGCCAGCTGATGGATGAGGGTGTCTATAGACCAAAATCAAGAATAGCATGGTAGAAGTTACAATTGAGATCCAGCTAGAAAGCATAGGAGGACCAAAGGCCCCTCATCAGCAGGACCAACTTTTTAGCCATTGTGCACGTAAATTGTGTAAATGGTAGATGCATAGCTACTTCCCATCCCTAAGACCAGTAAAGTTCCCTGAATGTCATCATATCAGAGCTAAAGATTAACTTGGTAAAAGTAATGTATCATATATATCATTTAGGGTTTGCATATAAATCTGATGTATTACCTTTACCACTCACATTCTTGAGGAAGCCACTGAACGGCGGAACGTGCTGGGTGTTTCCTGTTTCCACCTGACCACTTCTTTATATTGGACCGCAAATGGTGAACTTTTTCATATTTTTTCTAATTTTTTTAAACTATTTTTTTATAACTTTTTTTTTGCCTGCATTATTTATAAGTTATGCATTAGTTAAAGGGCACATTGGTTGCTTTTGTCCATGTGTTATTGTCTAGGGCAGCGATTCCCAACCGGGGTGCTGCGGCACACTGGGGTGCCGGGAGAACCTGCCAGGGGTGCAGCGGGATCCCGATGGGAATTATGACACTGTCACTTCAATTTCCCTTGAAAGTGGCAGAGCATGGGGGGGGGCTTAGTATTTTGAGTGGCACAGCATGGGGAGAATTATTACTATGGAGTAAACAGCATGAGGTGAATTATTACTGAGGGGAACAGCATGGGGGCATTATTACCGAGGGGAACAGCATGGGGGGCATTATTACCACAAATAGCACAGTAATAGGAGCATTAATATTAGGAAGGGCACAATAGTGAGCATTTTTATTATAAGGTGCACAACCGGTATTATTACTATATAAGGGCACAGTACAGGAGGCATTATTACTATATGAAGGGCACATCACAGCACATTATTACTATATGAGAGGCACAGCATAAGAGAGAAAGGAAATAAAGTTGCTATAAATCTGCGGAGCCTAAGATGTTTGTCCATCAGGTTCTGAAGAGATAAATAGTAGATGGGTAAAATCATCATGGAGGTTTGGACCAGATGGAGAAGAAAACGAAAGCAAATGCTTTAGATCAAAGAAGACGTCACCTGTGAGTTACTGAATGGCGTTTTTTGCATTTTATAGAACATTTTCTGGTAGGGGCGCCCCGAGCTAATTTTTTTTCCCCAAGGGGTGACCCGAGGTGGAAAAGGTTGGGAAGCACTGGTCTATGGTATGGTTGGTTGATTGGTCCCAGCTGGGACGCTGGTGGGACCAATGTTTGACTGTCAGGATGGGAGGTAGGAGACAAGACTAGACTGTAGGCCCTGAAGCTGATCCCACCCACTGTCGCTACCTTCTTGCCTAAGTCGGCCCTAGGTGGCCACAGACAACCACGAAGACTTGTCCTACGCTTAAAAAGTGAAACACTGAACAAGATGGACAGTCAGAACCAAACGGACAACGCAGTAGAGAATCAGGAAGCAAACAGATAGTCAAAAGATCAAGTGGGAGGTTAGGTAATGAGTAGCAAACAGAGGGGTTAGGAACGGGGATTGCAGGAATACATTGGAGGAGCTGGGATCAGTGTATGAAGCCTAATTGCCGGCAGGGACTGACAGACTGTGATACTGTTATATACAGGACCAGGAGCCCGGACCAGAACATCATTGGTCTGGACTAGAGATGAGCGAACCGGGTTCGGGTATGGGTTCGAGTTGATCCGAACCCGAACGTTTGGTATTTGATTAGCGGTGGCTGCTGAACTTGGATAAAGCCCTAAGGTTGTCTGGAAAATATGGATACAGCCAATGACTATATCCATGATTTCCACATAGCCTTAGGGCTTTATCCAACTTCAGCAGCCACCGCTAATCAAATGCCGAAAGTTCGGGTTCGGATCGACTCGAGCATGCTCGAGGTTTGCTCATCTCTAGTCTGGACTCTGGAGTCCAGATCCATTGCACCTGCTGCGCTGTAGGCTAAGCGGTAGATGCCGTTCAGCTGAGCGGCTGTACGTCAATGGAGCCTGCGGTGCCCCTGGTAACCAGGGACGCCGTCGGGTATCCGTGACTTCACACGCCCCAGCCTAAAACATCATCTAAAGGGGTTATTCAATGTTAGAAAACATGGCTACTTTATTCCAGCTCCACTCTTGTCTACAGTTTGAGTTAGTTTTGTAACTCCATTGAAGCTAAATGTAGCTAAAGTGTAGCTAAAGTGAATCATCACAAATAATGATCATGATGGTTCACTACGGCCCATAATCATCTCGTGTAATACTGTAACATGAACTATGTTGGCTGATCGTTGTCTGTCATCGTCTTTCAACATGTTGAAAGACAAACGACTTAGATAGCAACGATCTGCTGCCGTCGGCAGACCACTGCTATCTTCTATGGGCTGCCCAGAAGATCTAGTGATCACCTGGGCAACCCCCCCCCGCTCTTACCCGCTTGCTGCCCATGTGTGTAATGGCACCAGCAGTGAGCTGCTCCTTTGCATCGCCCCGTGTAATAGGGGCTTAACTTAGTTAGCACTTTTCACAATGAAAGTCGGGATCCGTATCATACATCCAACATAGATTCTAACTAAAGATGAGCGAATAGTGAAATATTCGATTCACCAAGTCTAAGACATCTTTAGAAAGTGATGGAAACACCTCTGGAAGGCATCTGGGAAAGCAAGGAAGCAAGATTACAGGAATCGGTATTACCGAGGTTAGAGATTCCCGGCAATAATGCCGATTCCTGTAATGGTTAATATTTAATTAATAAACAAAGTTGCATTCTAAAAAAGTTATTTTCGTTATTTAATAGCTTAATTAAAACGAACCCATGCTTTTGCAATTAAATATACTGTTAATAAAAAATAAATAAATAAATATGTATATTTATTTATTTACAGTATATTTAATTGCAAAAACATGTATTCGTTTTAATTAAGCTATTGAACAACGAAAATAACTTTATTAGAACGAAAATGTGTTTTATTAATTAAATATTAACTACTAAAGGAAGCTCTATTGCCGGCAAAACCTATTGCCGATAATACAGCTGAATGTAATAGTTAATACTTTACTTTAATTAAAACAGCAAATGTTTCTTCTAATGATGTTTTTTTTTTATCACAATAGCAACATTAGAAGAAACGTTTAGATTTATATGTCTGCTCAGCTGATTGGCTGAGTGGACACATAAAGAGCCGGTCCCGTCACACTAAGCTCAGTGTGTCGCGGACCAGCGAAGAGAGAAGATAGAGGAGAGAAGAGAGAAGACAGGAGAGAGAAGATAGAAGACATTGGAGGGTGAGAAGAAAGCTTCCCCTGCCCCTGCACTACACCCATCCCAGCAAGGAAGGGGATCACTTAACCCCTTCCTTGCTGGCATGGGTGCAGTCTGACGTCAGTGTGGCCCCCAAGGGGTTAAGTGGGGACCCTTACTTTACCCCCTGGGGGCCAGATTGTTAAGTATGGCCCCCAAAGGGTTAAGGGGGATGCAATGCATCCTCCTTTAACCCCTTGGGTGCCACACTGTAAGCAGCAATCTGTAAAAATGCTGCATACTGTAAGGTGCAAAACACCGCGTTTTTTTGTCTTTCTCCCTTTTTGTTTTTCAGATATTGGTATCCTGTGGATTAAAGCAGATTTGATGGACTACGCCGATGACCAGCGGTTGTTGGGATTTCTTTTTTTAATAAAATGGTCAACAAGGGGTGTGGGGGTGTTTTTATTTGAATAAAAAGTATTTTTCACTTGTGTCATGTCTTTATTTCTTTACTATATAGGCTTAGTAGTGGAAGCCGTCCAGTACTAAGTCAGGGCTTCCATTACGGAATCCATTACTAAGTCAGGGCTTAGTGTTAGCCGGTATAAAATGGCTAACACTACCCCCCCCCCCCCATTATTACCCCAGTACCCAATGCCACCAGGGGTACTGTGAAGAGCCAGGTGCCAGTGGTCCAGGAGCGTCAAAATTGGCGCTCCTGGACTGGGTGGCAGTAGGCTGGTCATATTAAGGCTGGGGAGGGCCAAAAACAATGGCCCTTCCCACCCTGGTGTTGCTAGGCTGCTGACGCTTGGTTTTTAACCCGGCTGGTTATGAAATTAGGGGGAACCCTACGTTTTTTTTTTTTGTCTTTTTTAAATAAATAAATAATTTTTAAAAACGCATAGGGTTCCCTCTATTTTCATAACCAGCCCGGTTAAAAACCAAGCAACAGCAGCCTAGTAACCCCAGGGTGGGAAGGGCCATTGTTTTTGGCCCTCCCCAGCCTTAATATTACCAGCCTGCTGCTGCCCAGTCCAGGAGCACCGATTTTGATGCTCCAGGACCACTGGCACCCGGCTCTTCCCAGTACCCCTGGTGACATTGGGTACTGGGGTAATAATGGGGGGTTAGTGTTAGCCATTTTATACCGGCTAACATTAAGTGAAAAAAACACCCCCAGACCGTCGAATCCGCTGTAATCCACAGGATACCGATATCTGAAAAACAAAAAGGGAGAAACACACAAAAAAAACCACACAAACAGGAGCACAACACGCATCATTGTGAGTGGTGTTGTGCACCTTACAGTATGCAGCATCTTTACAGATTGCTGCTTACAGTGTGGCACCCAAGGGGTTAAAGGAGGATGCATTGCATCCCCCTTAACCCTTTGGATGCCATACAGAACAATCTGGCCCCCAGGGGGTTAAGTAAGGGCCCCCACTTAACCCCTTGGGGGCCAGACTGATGTCAGACTGCACCCATACCAGCAAGGAAGGGGTTAAGTGACCCCCCCCCTTCCTTGCTGGGATGGGTGTAGTCCTGGGGAAGGGGGCTTCTACTCACCCTCGGATGTGTTCTATCTTCTCTCTTCGCTGGTCCGCTGCACACTGAGCTTAGTGTGACGGGATCGGCTCTTTATATGTCCGCTCAGCCAATCAGCTGAGCGGACATATAAATCTAAATGTTTCTTCTAATGTTGCTATTGTTAGTATTAATTAGTACATTGAGCTTTATTATCGGCACTATGTATTGCCGGCAATAGAGCTTCCTGTAGTAGTTAATATTTAATTAATAAAACACATTTTCATTCTAATAAAGTTATTTTCGTTGTTCAATATCTTAATTGAAATGAATACATACTTTTGCAATTAAATATACTGTAAATAAATAAATATATATATATATATATATATATACATTTATTTATATATTTATTTTTTTTATTAACAGTATATTTAATTGTAAAAGCATGGATTTGTTTTAATTAAGCTATTGAACAACGAAAATAACTTAGAATTATTAATGAAATATTAACTGTTACAGGGTGCGGTATTATTGCCGGGGATCGCTAACCCCGGTAATACCGATCCCTGTAATATTGCTTCCCTTCTTTCCCAGGGAGCAGTAAACTTTATTAAAACAGCTAAATAATTGTTTAGCTGTTTTAGTAAAGCTAAATAAGATTTGAATATTCGATCACATATTCGATCGAACTCAAATCTTTTGAATACTGTAGTATTCGATCGAATACTATTCGCTCATCTCTAATTCTAACCACCAAAAACGTGACTATGTATTCAAGACCCTGCGAGTAAACTAGATTCTGATCTCGGGACAATTCTTCTGCTTCTCTTTCTACTTGGAAATGCATTGGGAAAAAAAATAAATAAACCAACAAGTTAGAATATTTTCTGCCAAGGTTGTAAAGAAAACCTCTCGTGCGTATCCACACTGGTATGTTACAAGGCTACTAGTAATAGAGAAATAACATACCTTTGTGATGATCTCTCAGCCACTTATCTGTATTCTAAAGATGCCGAGTTCTCAGGAATGCTATAAATTTTAGATGAAATCAATGGTTGACCTGTGGCACATTTACATTGCTTTGCATCTGCAACACTTTTAAGATAAACCAAATGGCCGGTCCTCGTTGGAATACAGGTGTAATGGTCCTTGGAAATTTACTAGTCTACGTGAACTTACCGTCCTTTACTCATATCACAGTAATTGGCATAAACTGAAATATACATACCTTACATTGTTTACGATAGAAAGGGTTACATAGGGGTTAAATTCAGCCATTGCAGCTGCTATATGACCCCAATGCTGGATAAGTCATAGGACGATCATTCCTTTTTGTAAGTTAAAGAATAAGATCTGACCTATGACACTACTTTCCATTGCTGGATTACTGTTATTATGCTGTTTTTGCCTTACCACAGTTCAATTTGTAAGGGTAGAGAACGTTGTTTTGTTCCTTTCAGTGCTGTATCCTTCTGTAAATAGTTACCTGTCCCTTTAAATGAACATCTGACATCTGGGGGACTATTAAGGGAGGAGGGGTTTTATTAATTAAAAAAAATTTAAATAAAAAAAAAAAAACAGATTATTTTTTTTTACACACTTACCCTTGGGGGCAGGGGCGTAGCTAAAGGCTGATGGTGCAAAATTATAGATTGCCCCCCCTCCCCCAAATCCCATTTGATCAGGTGCAGTCAGAGGCCAAACAAAAAACTAAAACGTTATGTTGAATTACTTTAAAGTGACGCCCCTAATGTGTCCCCATGTCCTAATGAACGGTTCCACTGTCCCCCTCATGTACTGTACAACTGCCTCCACCTCATGTATTGTGCCACTTCCCCCTATAATTATTGGACTGTACTCTGTCATTCTCTAATCATTGTTTCCCAATCTTTGACTCTCCAGCTGAAAAACTACATCTCCCATTATGAACTGATAGCCGTGCATGATGGGGGTTGTAGTTCCGCAACCTGGAGAGACACAAACTGCCAAATTACAACTCCTTTCATGACCTGTCATCAGGGCAAGGTGGGGTTCATATTTAATGCAACTTGGAGAGCCACAGACTGCACAACTACAATGGGGGTTGTAGTTCTATCCTAAGGACTTCATCCAGTGACTCACAGGTGACGTCTTCCCTGACTTCAGCCATTTTTCTTCATCTGGCCAGTGAAGACTTTTCCCAGGCACAACTTGACCCTGCAGAATGTGCCAGACAACATTTTAGTAGTGATGAGCGAATACTGTTAGATCGAATAGATATTCGATCGAATAGTGAGATTTTCGAATATTCGATATTCGTACGCATATCCCGCGAATATTCGATAAATATTCTATATGCGTTCAAATCCCCCAGCTCCCGGTATTACCCTCCAAATGGTCAAATAGATGTTTTTCACTAATCGAATACTTGTTCCCATAGACTTTAATGGGATCGAATATTCGATCGAATATTCGAATATTCGCGGGATATTCGTACGAATATCGAATATTCGAATATCTCACTATTCGCTCATCACTACATTTTAGGCTTCTCACTCATACAGTATAGGAGTCCTCTGTGCCCACATATAATAGTCCCCTCTGTGACCCATATAATAGGAAGCCCCCTCTGTGCAACCTAGTAGTTAGGTGCCTCTCAGTGCTCTGATATAGTGGTTAGATGCCCCGCTGGGCATCTGTATAGTAGTTAGTTGCCCTTTTGAGCATCCATATAGTAGTTGGGCACCCCTCTGTGTATCTATATAGTAGTCAGGCCCCTCTGTGATCGTGTAAAATAATCAGATTCTTCTATGCCCCATAAAGTAATCATACACTTCTGTGCATCCATGTAGAAGTTATGCATCTCTGCATCCCCATGTAGTTCTTCCTTGCAGTTCCCCCATTAAGTAGTATCCCCCACGAAGCAGGCCTGTAGGTAATTCCCCTGCTAGCCCTCCAATAAGTAGTATCCCCCATGTAGCTGGCATCCTCTTAATCTAATCCCCCATTTAGTAGATATGTCCAGTAGGTAATCCCATACTGTTCCCCCCACCCCCACCCCCAATAGGCAGCCATTGCAACAGGTATTATCCCCAGGTTATAGCCAACCCCCCCCCCCCCCTTTATAATAGAAAAAAAAAAAAAAAAAAAAGAAACACATACTTCACCAGCATCTTTCATCACTTCCAGCAGTGACAGGAGGCAGATGCTGAGCTGAAGCAGAGAGAGAAGAAAGGAGCAGGGAGAATGCAGCTCCCCCTCTCACTATCATGACGCTTCATTCCTCCTCTCCTCAGAAGTAAGCTGGCACCGGCATGGCTGAGGCCCCTCCCCCAGTACACAGTGAGATCCAGTCTAGGGGAGGGGCCTCAACCATGCCGGTGCCAGCTTACTTCTGAGGAGAGGAGAGTAGGTTGCAGCATTGTGATCCCATAGCTAAACGCCGTACAGGTACAGCGATAGGACACAGCGTCTGCCATGGACCCTGGTAGATACTGTCATCTGACTAGGTAAGAGTCCCGGTCTGATGACAGCATGTGCCTTCAGTTATGTCAGACGGTGTGCTGGGAGGTGCTGGGCTGGAGGTCCATGAGAGAAAGTGGCGAGGGCCCGGTCACCACGGCGACCGCTGCGACCCCTATAGCTACGCCACTGGGGGACTTCTAGTATTACTACACTGATCTCTCATCGAGATCTATGCAGTACATATATACTGCATAGATCAATTAGATCTGCTGCAACCAAGAACAATAGATTGCGGAGCTGGGATCAACCCCATTACGGCGCAGACCTCCGGCTGGACAGGGAGCAAGGACCACTACTCTGCGAGTGCATTGCTTAGCAGACACGGCGATCGTACCATGACTGCTAACTGCCACTGTCTCGGGCTCCACATAGCAGCCGTGAAAGCGGCAGTACAGAGCGGGGTTGCCGTGCTCTGACCTCACCTAGTGGCTCTAGGATGTACATTTACGCCCTGGGTCGTCTAAGGGTTAATGAATGATATCAACATACTCCTTATTAATCATTAATGGTGAGTGTTGGCTCTGCTCATAGTGGTTGGCACACACTGTCTATGAAGTATGCTCAGTTCCTGAGCTCTCTTCATCACAGGGTATCCCCATATAATGTACAGTTTGCACTATGTATCCTAAGCTGTCAAATCTTCACAAATTCCTTATGAATTACAGATTTAAACTAAAGAATAACCATACACCAAAGGGTAACCATCAATGGCACCCAGCTTAGACTCATGAAGGGAGCTACAAGAAACTCTAGGCACATCCAAAAAATTCTACTTTATCTATCTATCTATCTATCTATCTATCTATCTATCTATCTATCTATCTATCTATCTCCTATCTATCTATCTATCTATCTATGTATCTATCTATCTATCATTTATCTATCAATATATAACCTTGAATTGTTCTTGATGTATATTGAAAGTGTACTTTCTGTACAGAATTATTTTTTGCTGTTGATCATTCTTAGCTCCCATATTACAATCAAGGTAAAACCACTTTGATGCAGGGTGCCAATTATTTATTAGGGAGATAGATGCCGGATGGTAATTATTTATTTATAGCGTTCCTTCTTACTAAATTTATTTCTACTTTCATCATTTCATTTTCTATTTCCTAAACTCCACACAGCGAGCACCCACTGGTACAACTGGTCCAAGAAATCCTGACAGCTGGAAAGGGAGAAAATTCAGAATGGCAGCCAGGAAAAGTTTATTCTCTTGTTGTCACCTTGAGTGTCGAAAATAGCTGCACGGATGTTTTAAATGATTTAGGAACGTTCAAAGAAAATCCTTTGTGACATTACTGCAATTACATTTGTGTTAGAATTTAGCTTTTACTTGGGTCATCGGAAAACATAACACATATTATACAGTATAACCGAGCTTCTAGTAAATAAGGAGTTATACAAGTTGTAATACAAGTCGAAAGCTGTAGACTTCCCGGAGTGGAACCTGCTGTGCTTCAGTCGTTTTGGCTCTGACTCAACCGAGATGCAGAATCTGAGATAAACTACAGCTCACATATCACCGCCATATCTCTGGGAAACTGGTCCAAACTCTGGAAACCCACTGGTCTGCAGAACATGGCTTATTACCTACACAGCAGCAGCAATCTGATCATCCTGTTTGGGAGAACCAGTGGAGAACCTGGCATCTGGAACCCCACTGATGAGAAAATCAAGGTATAGGCCATGTTCAGATGTGGTATAACAGTGGCTGTGAACACCCACTGTCTGAGATGTTCAACCTGGCCGGTACTGCAGTATCCACCGGGCAATACGGGCACATTCGGGTGTGCCCACACTACAATTAGCAATAGCAGATAATGTAAAGTACGTCTGAAGCCGCACTTTACATTGTCTGTTCAGTCTATTTCATGCGGCCGCTGTTCAACGAATAGTGGACGCACAAAATAGACATGTGAATTCTCTGTGCATATAATCCATGGATTCCATAGGGGTTAATGCGATCAGCCGCTGTGATTAAACAAAGGCTGTTGTTGCAAACTTGCAGCAACGGGAGTTGTTTAATGAAAGAATACATTGTGTGAACATGGCCTAAAGCTGGGAATATCTATCATAATGGAAAACCCATTTAATACTTATTAGACCCCCCCAATTATGACCACAGAATATTGACTTTTGGTAGCAATGGCATATGAAGGCTAGAAACCAAATCAAAGCAAGCCATTTGTTATGTCAATGCAACATGGAGGGGAAGCAGTAGCCGTTGGCGAGGAACACAACTTGTTCTTTCATATCAACATATTGGGAGGATTCATTAATCCCATACGGGGGACAGGTTTGATTCTTCATTCACAGCAATGTCATAATGAGCAGGATAATGTCAGACTGTTTTGAAAGTCGATAAGGTATGTTGATCACTAGAGATGAGCGAATCTCGAGCATGCTCGAGTCCATCCGAACCCGGACTTTTGGCATTTGATTAGCGGTGGCTGCTGAAGTTGGATAAAGCCCTAAGGCTATGTGGAAATCATGGATATAGTCATTGGCTGTATCCATGTTTTCCAGACAACCTTAGAGCTTTATCCAAGTTCAGCAGCCCCAGCTAATCAAATACCGAACATTCGGGTTCGGATCGACTCGAACCCGGTTCGCTCATCTCTATTGATCACCCTTGACAGCCATTGTATAATAGAACATTGCACTCCATCATGAGCACATTTTGAATTTCATAGATGTCTACAGATGTCATAATACCACTCTTATAAGTAAGAAAAGAATACTAAACAGTTCATAGAGCACATTACAAACCCAGTCCATCAATAATCTCTTCTCCTCCACATATTATCTAGTAGGGTACTGTATAAATCATCCCAGAGCAGAATGCCGCCTGTTCAGTGCTTATGGTTCAGTACATGGCGTCTTGTTGCTGATGTTTCATGTTTCATTTCCGTTTTACACTTTGCAAATCCAGTGCATCAGTTATCCCTTCTCCCACTCATACCACCTATAGTAGTTTACTGTATACATCGCCAGTAGTGTTGAGTGAGCACTAAAATTCTCGAGTGATGAAACCTGTTGAAATCAATGGAGACACGAGCATTCAACCAGGTGGCCCTTTCTCAGCAGAGCAGAGGGTGCTCCGTTCACCTTCAAGGTCAATTGCAGTAAGTTATTGCATTTTTTTCTAATTTTTTGTATATTTTGTTTACACATCCCTTCAAGAGATAAAACATACAAAAGTTAGAACAAAAAAATTACTGCAATAACAATTAGAACTAGTGGTATGCTATGAATTGACGTCATACTGCTGGAGTCCTAATGTGTATTCCAGTAACCCGAGCACCATGAGGTGCTCAGTCAAGTTCAGTGCACGATGAGGCACCCCAATGCTTTATTGAGCACAATGCTCGATAGAACATGCTCACTCAACACTAGTCACCAGCTCAGACCAAAGTAAGTTTCAACACTGCCCTGTAGTTCATCACTGCCAAGGCATGGCAGATAGGAGTATGTGTTGTGCTATCACTGGAAAGGCAAGTAAGGGAAAGAAAATACCTGAAAGTATGTAGTACTAGCAATGAGCTTGTCACCACTTGGAAGGGTTAATATGATGAAATCATGCAGGCTTTTTAGGTAAATTTCAATAAATTTCAGATAAATTCAATAAAATTCACAATTAGAGATGAGTGAAGTGAATCTAGCGAACCAAGATTCTCTGTGAATCGCACTGCCAATTCACATCGTTCTGTAAAGCGAAAACCCACCAATTCGTTAAGGAAATTAGCAAAAATACAAAATGGCAGCTAAACATGCTGTCTGGAGCATCACTGGGCGGGAGAAAGGGATTAACCATAATCCTTAGTGCCCGTCCAATCAGCTGCAGGCGCCTCTGTGATGTCAGCACCTCCCCCTCTATATAAGTCGGTTCGGTAATGTAATGGCAGCAGGCAGTTACAGCAGAGCAGGGAGAGACTAACAGAGCGATATAGGGACAAAGTGCAGAGGAATGGCAGAAATTGGATGATTGGGTGACTGAAATTTTTTTTTAATTGTGATTTTCAGATTTTTGACACTTTTACAACAACATGCTTTAACTAATTTGCCCTTCTGTAATAGTCCCAGTATTACCAGTAGCTACTATAGTTTTGGCTGTTTTAATGAAATTCGCTAAGATTCGATTGGTAAAGCAAAACGAATTTCCGGCTGGTTCGCTCATCTCTATTCACAATCAATACAAACTATACAAAAATCCAAAAATGGTTTGTAAGAGAAAGTGGGAAAACATTTCCAGTCTTGAATTCCTTAAAGACTAATATTGAATCCTCTGTATTCTGTTCTTCTTTAAACCCCATAATTTGACTTTTGTTGAAAATGTATCTAATGTATTACAGAAGCCTCAAAACCATTTTGCTTTTCCAAAAAAAAAACACTGTTTATTCAGGGAACTGGCATTCAGCTATTACTAAAGCAAAGCATCCCTGACGCTTATTTACTTCAATGGGACCTGAAAACACATTAATTCTCAAGATACTCTGAACATATCTTGTTTTTTTTATTTCTTGTGCATCAATGCACATTATTGTAACAGAAATAAAAGGCCCGGAGTCACTCAGAAACAATTTGTGCCTTTTTTAGAAAAATCATGTAGTGTTTAGTGTTACATGGCTACAACAACTACTTGTTTGTCACATAGCCTCAAGCTTTCATAACGATCCTTCATACAATACATGCTTCTCCCGCAGAGCCGCACATCCCACTGTGTTGTGCAAACAGTAGCCATATATTTATAGCTACACATCTAGGCTATGTTCACACTACGTATATGTCCGGAAGCATATTTTTCGCGGCCGGACATATACGTTTAAAAGTCCGGCCGGAATTTACGCAACTTGCGGCCGGCTACATACGGTCCGCGAACTTACGCCCGTAAGCTACGTACGCTTCCCGAGCGGCGTACGTAGCGATCTGACAGCGGTCTTTTACTTGGAAAGCTTCGCCCAGCCCCGGACATCCCACAGAACCTTTTGGATCGGCACAAAAAGCTGCAAAAATGAAGAAATCACCACTACGTATGGGACCGCATGTTACGCTACGGGCGTAAGTTACAGCATTTCCGTCCTGAAACAATGGTCTGGTTCATCTTTTACGGCGCCGCATACGATCCGGGCGTAAGTTCGTACGTAGTGTGAACTGTGCGGCCGTAGATCGTATACTTTCCATTGTACGCAAACTACGTAAATCTCCGGCCGCTTATTCACGGAGCGTGCTACGGCCGGAAACTTACGTAGTGTGAACATAGCCTATAATGTTATGGTTGTTTTGGTTTACCGATACCAGTAATTCCCTTTTGATCAACTTAATACTTGTATATGGGACATAGAAAATTTGAACCTCCTACAGTAAAAACGTCAAGGTCTTGGGGTGATTTCCCGCTGCTCATGCCCTCCATTTAGTAACCCTTTGTGTCCATTTTGGTAAGCCAAAGCAGTGTAAATATTGTGGTGATAGCATCCTGGGAATAAGGAAATCAAAAGAAGTGTCTACAGGTGGTCGCACCAAAAAGAGATTCATATGGGGTTGCATCTCTCAATAGGGGTTTTCTATAAGAAATAGTAACCCTGGGATGGTCTGTGTGAACTTTAGAAAAATTTGGAAGTGTATTCAGTATGTTTGCTATGCGCGTGCAGCTGAGTTGATTATGTTGAGTCAGAACACAGATAAAGATACAGCAAGCATTCCTGAAAGTGATAGGGTATCATATACAAGGAGCTGCCAATAACCCCAAGGAAGCATTACCCATGGAAAATTTCTTAAACATATGCCAATATGGAACGTTTGGGTAAAAACCAAAATCCATCTTAGGTGTGACCTGGTTATAGAGTAAAGGATTCTGGAAAAATTTTCTTTTGTTAAAAGGAACCTGTCTTGAACTTCATGCCACCCAAACCACGGGCAGCATAAAACATTGACATTAATATTGCAGTGTTATATGTTCCTGGTTACGATGTTTCAGAGGAATGATGTATATAACGTCATTGGCGAACAGCAGTTAGTAGGGTGGCCCCTGGAAGTTTGATTGATAGTTCTCTACCTATTTAAGCATAGAGAGAGATCAGCCAGTCAGGGCTGGTAGACCGCCTCAATGACTTGGAGCCCTGCAACGGGCCAAAGTTTCAACTAGAGTTTCTCTGAAAAAATATTTTAGTAGATATTAGAGATGAGCGAGTAGTAAAATATTCGACTTTCGAGAATTCGAATCGAATAGGCACCATTATTTATGGCAATGTTCACACATTTCGTTCATATTTCTTGCACATACATGATTCCAATGTGCATCCGCAGAGCGTCATGTTATTCGCACGTATCACGTGTAATGCTGTACGAACGTTACTGGAACAGTAGGTATGACGTGCCTTTTTCTGGGCTCCTGGGACAATATGTATCACGTGCCTTTTACTGGGCTACTGAAACAGTATATATCAGGTGCCCTTAGTGGGCTACTGGAACAATATGTATAACGTGCCCTTAGTGGTGTTAAACAGGGGCACTAAAAGTCACTTGTACACACAGGGTACTGGAATGAATACACCTGCTGATGCTGTTGTTATATCATCTATTTCTGAGCACTGAGAAGTGCTTTGGATTCAGAGATGACTTTTTCGCTTGATCTTAGCCCTGAAAAGGACTTCTGGGTTCTGTAGTAATCCTGCCTAACCAAAACGCTACTAAAACCTATCTCTCCCTGCTGAAAGATCTTTCCCTTGCTACGTTGAAAGCTCATCTGCGGTCAAGAGGCGGGAGCAAAGTATTTAAGATTCAAGGTCATGTGGTTCAGCTATCCAATGAGGGTAGACGCCGTTTTTACGCTGCGCGCATACTCCCAGGGCCCTTACGGCTTTGCTGCATGGTCATTGGACTACAAAAAGCGCCAACTGTGATGGGAGGGCTTTCGAATGTTTCCCGCGTATTCGACTCACTACTTGATTGAATTCGAATCTTTCGAATACCGCAATATTGGGTTGAATACCTACTCGATCGAATCGTACTCGCTCATCTCTAGTAGATATTTTATTGTGATAAGGGAATTTGTCAGTGTCTCATGTTGATCATGGCTCAGATAGATTGTGCCTACCCAATATGAGAGAAGTCTCTTCTATAGACTGGGACTATTACACGTGTATTCTACTTAAAGTGACAGTAACATATTGTGTCTCTCCTTTGAAAATAAAATAATTTTTACTTGTATATGTAATAATCCGGAAGAGTAGTTCTACACCTCTTAAAATTACCTATGTGATAACACCTTAAAATAACTAAAAAAGAAAAACAAAAAAAACTACTTTTGTGTCTAGTATTTCCAAATACATTAAATTCCTACTATGTTAGGCCTCAGATGAAGCCCGTGTTAGGCCATGTCAGTCAAGCAGAAAATGATATAAGCTACTTGGAACTCAGCATATATGACAACTTTAAATTTGAGTGGTTGGCAATTCTAGTATTTCCCAGCTGATGCCAAGACAAATAAGATCATAGGGTGCATCAAAAGGAGCCTAGACGTACATGACGAGAACATAGCTCTATTGCTTTACAAACCATTAGTCAGATTGCACATGAAATATTGTGTTTTTGGCACTAAGTGTTCAAGAAAGACATAGTAAATCGTAAACTAATGCTGTGGCAAACAACCAAGGCAGGGACGTATGCAGGATTTTACTTGACTATGTAGGAAATAATTGGGTAAAAAATTCACATGGATGAACATACCAAACTAGGGCCTTCACATAAAAACACATTTATAGCAAATCCATATACAGTCCCTGTACAATTAGACAATTGCATACAAAATGTTTCTAGAGATACTACAACATCAGGGGGGGGGACATACAGTGTTACCTATTCTGAAACCACCAACAAATATATTTGTTTTATGGGTCTGTTGTCCTTTCTTCATTGAGAAATAACTGTACTTCATAGAGCTCAAACCCTAGACCAGACTTTTATATTCAGATTCCAGAGCAGATCCCTTAAATAATTAGAGCCCCGACCAGACAACTATAAGTAGCATAGTTTGTAGGGCTGTCCATCTAGTTCAAACCCCAGACTAGACTACTACATTCCAGTTCTGACTCGAGACTAGACCACTACATTAATCATCCCACAACTCAACACAAACCAGTCCCCAGAGTATACAGCTATATTCAGACCCCCCAAAAATGATCAGATTATAATTATGAATAGCTATATTGTCACTCACCTCCGGCAGTTGAGCTGCAAGCCCAACATCGCCAAATGCTATTCAAAGGACTGCTAGCTGTTGCCCGTCCCCAGAGCCGGAAGAACCCAGTATTCAATCAGAAGAAAGTAGAAAGTCCATGTTGAAGGTCCAAGCATGTGAGGATTTCCGGACACCAAGGTACTGGTCAGCACTGGCAGGTTACCATATCACAGATGATGGGAGACGAAGTTGTGAACACACAAAATTTTATGAGGGATGCCGTGTTTCGAAGTGAACCTCTTCATCATATCCATCATCTGTTAAGGAGGTTCACCTCGAAATGTGTCATCCCTAATAAAGTTTCATGTCTTCGCAACTTCTTCTCCCATCATCTGTGATGCGGTAACCTGCCAGTGCCGACCAGTGTAGTGTTCTGGAATCCTCACACGCTTGGACCTTTTACGTGCTACTTTCTTCAGACTACACATCAGACACTTCCTTATACTCACGTCCTAGTTGTTGTTTGCTCCAGGCAACACCATACACAGGGCCCTGATGTCAACTAGTAGAGATGAACAAAGTTTTTAAAAATTCGGTTCGCCAGGTTTGCAAATTTTCGGTGCGAAATTTGCAAACTTGCGAACCGAATTTTAAGGAACTTCACTAAAACGGCTAAACAATTTTGTACAGTTCAGCTGTTCGCTTATCAATACTTACCTGTCTGTACTCCCTCTATGTTTTCCTCTGTGTCTCTAGTGTCTTCAGCTGCTTCCAGCCAACTCAGCTAATACCTAGTGTACTCGTATGCCAGTCATGATAAATGTCCCCATTAGTCCTATAGCTTGAAGGGGTCAGGACCCAGCACTGAGAGCAAAAGAGGATGGGGTAACAAGTAATGAGTTCAGCTTAGAGCCATACTCAATACTCTCAAGTAGGGATGAGCGAACTTTTGAAAAGTTCGGTTCGGTTCAATCCGGCAAACTTTCGTGAAGTTCGGCTTCGTCCGAACCGAACCAAAAACGAACCTTGCAATAACAGCTGAATAATTGCAGCTACAATAGGGGGAGTCTGATAGGGTATAGTTTCGTTTAGTTGCAGTTGCAGTTACAATGAAAAAAGTAGAAAAAATCAAAGTGCAAAAATTGTGAAAAAAAAATTGGCAGCAATAATACTGCACTAGTGATGAGCGAATAGTGAAATAGAGGTAGCATATGAACCATCCCAAAATTGGTGACAGCAAGCAAGGTTACTGTGTATTTACATTCAGTGACAGCAAACAAGGACACTAGGTGTTTCCATTCAGTGACAGCAAACAAGGTTACTGTGTCTTTCCATTCAGTGACAGCAAACGAGGACACTGGGTGTTTCCATTCAGTGACAGCAAACAAGGTTACTGTGTGTTTCCATTCAGTGACAGCAAACAAGGACACTGGGTGTTTCCATTCAGTGACAGCAAACAAGGTTACTGTGCGTTTCCATTCAGTGACAGCAAACAAGGACACTGGGTGTTTCCATTCAGTGACAGCAAACAAGGTTACTGTGTGTTTCCATTCAGTGACAGCAAACAAGGACACTGGGTGTTTCCATTCAGTGACAGCAAACAAGGTTACTGGGTGTTTCCATTCAGTGACAGCAAACAAGGACACTGGGTGTTTCCATTCATTGACAGCAAAGGTGTAAGTGATTACACGGGGAATAGGACACAAAGTTCCTTGGACCCAGTAGGGTGGAAAACAGACATGTGACAGTGGAACCAGCAGCAGTAATGGTACTGTATTGGACCCAGTGTGGAGGAGGAGGAGGAGCAGGCAGTAGCATTTGATTGCAAACAGCCCAGTATAGTTAAAAAGAGACTATTTGAGGAGGAGGCGGTACCTGATTGCACTCAGGCCAGTAATATTGAGAACAGACTAGTCATGGAGCAGAAGGATGGTCAGCCTTCGAGTGGTGGCCTGGGATTCCTTGCTGATGATGTTGGTTACCGCACTTTCCAGAATACGGATGAGTGGGATGATGTCCTTGATGCCTGCTCACAGAGTCGCGTCCTCAAAATGGATCAACAACTGGCACGCCATATTCGCAGAAACCTGTGCACTAAGAGGTTTATAACATGTGCCATACAAAGTGTATGACTCCCTGCTGCACTGCACTGTGGCTTCGTTCACCCAGCCTTACAAGATGGAGGACAGCCTGAGAGTGCCGGGCCTGAAATCGTTGGTAAGACACCGGGGCAGGTTGGACTGCAGTCAAAGAGGTGGATGGTTGCAAGCTGGTGGAGGCAGGACTTGTGCAGAACTGGCTCCCTAAAGCACCGGGCAGGTGACAGTGGCAAGAATGGGCCAACTTTATGGTGGTCTTCTGGGGGAATGTTGACCCAATGGGCAGTAACAGACATGTACTGCCCTTGCCCATAATTAAAGGAGCAGACATCCGCACTGGGGTGCTTGGACACCAAGAATCCCAACCTTATTTTACACAACTGTGCATTGGATGGGAGAGCCGATGGGGCATTTCTTTTTTCTCGGACTGTGATGGGACTTTTTTTGCCCTTTTTTGGTTTTCGGACAGTGATGGGACTTTTTATGGACTTTTTTTTAGTTTCTGGGAAAGTGATGGGACTTTGTTTTGGAGTTGTTTTTTTTACTTTTTGTTCTACTTCTATTTTTTTGAACCTGATTTTAAAGCTATGAACTGATTTTCACTTAATAAATTCGATAAGCTTGAAAATTGAAGTTGCTTTCCTGTATCTTGGTTGATACTCACAGACAGCTGTCACATTACATTTTTGATTAGGCAGCACCCAGGTATATCTGAGGGGACTAATTTAAGGTCTCACCCTAACAGTCACACATCTTGATATTCACAGAAAACCAGGATACAAGGGATTATAGGAGTAATAATCCTTTGTATCCTGGTCTATTCTGTGAAAAAATGTACAATTTGCATCACCGTTGTTATTTTTTCCAGATTCGTAACGAACTTTCTCAAAGTTCGGTTCGGTACCGAACCAAACTTTTTGCAAATTTCGTAACGAATCCGGTTCGTACCGCTTCGGATCGCTCATCCCTACTCTCAAGGCCACCTAAACCAATGGACCAGTTTTAAAATGTAACCATCCCCCTGCATATGCCACTGAACCAAAGTCATTAATGGAGTTCGCAGATAGATTTTCAAAATGAGAGAAAAAAAGATTGTTGAAGCAGTGGTGACAAATTCAGAGCTCACCGCAACACTGCAATTGTCTATTAATATCTGGGCCTACATAAGTAAGAAAGTGGAATCCATTAAAGTACCCAGTGACTTCCTATGATGCACATCCAGCACCCAGTGACTTGGTATAATGAACAACAGTCACCCAGTTACTTGGTATACTGGACAATGGTTTCACTGCTCCCACACAAAACCACCCACAATCCACCCTCCTGTAATCTCTGTCCCTATCTCTCTATATTTCTCTCCCTGCACTAACTGCCTGCTACAAACTGCTCTCCACTATACACAGCCGACTGGCCGCCTCCAGGAAGCCAATCACCTTATATAGATGGGTAGGGGGAGGTGCTGACATCACAGTGGGGTTTGCAGCTAATTGGACGGGCACAAGGAATTACAGATAATCCCCTGCTCCCGCCAAAAGACACTTCTGTAAGCTTACACTTCTATGTGCGGCCGCCATGATTAGTGAATTTGTGAATGGAATCTGGCGAATTCGCAAATCAATACTAAGCGAATTTAATGCCCGATTCGCTGCGAATTGGAATTAGATTTGCTTCGCTCATTTCTAATTTTAGCCTAACAACTTAATCATAAGTTTGGACTAGGTACCTGTGATTAATAATGCAACAACATCATGGCTGCCCCAACAGTATCAAGAGCTGCCAACATTCGGGGAGCTACAAGCAAAGGGCCCAAGAAAAACCTATGGCTCCCAAGGCGCTGGTATTTGCTAGTGCTAGACCTGAGTTCTTCATTCTGTCCCCTTTACGGATCCGTTCTACCAAACAAACTCGTTCACAAAATGAAATCTTCTCATTTTTCACAGATAGATTTTAATTGAGTGTTTTTAATCAACAGGATGTTCTGTAATCCTGTAATATTTGATTAAACAATAGCTCGGAACCTGCCAAAACCGACTGTCTCATAGCAGATGTTTATTTTGCCATAGGATATACTTTGTGTTTGCTGAAGTCTAAAAAAAAAAAAAAAAAAAGTTAATATTTACAATCCACTTCTATTATCCCACACTGAAGCCTTTCAGGAAATGTTGATAAATAGGATTGTGCTTTTTTTCAATTTCCTTGAATATTTTACATAATCTGTTATAATAGTCTTTCCTGACGGGCGGAGTTGAGGAGTTTTTCTCACTTGTGTTTTCCATGTGGTCTCGAGTTACATTTGGAAATGTTATCTGTGTTCTATATATATATAAACATATGGGCTAGAGCTCTATTTACAGTCATTTACTCCTAACGCACCTCACAGGAGCCAAAAGGAAGACAAAAATGCGTCCCTGTCCTATTTACCTTGGATCTTTCCCAAAGGGTGTGAATCAGCGCCATAACAGGTACAGTCATCCTGTGTAAACAAACAGAAAAGATCAGATAAAATATTTCACTTAAAAATACTCCATTGTTTTCGACAACTCTTACTGTTGCTATTGTATCCCATGAGTACATATAATTTACTGCTATGATATGACAACATAAGAAAGAACCTTGTAAGAGATTATATGCATTAACCCCTTCTTAACCCACAAAACTTTCAATTGTTTTACGTTCGGTTCATTCCTCCCAACCTTCTAAAACCTACAGGGGGACATTTATTAAGTCCGACGTTATTTACGCCGGACTTAAAAATGTCCCCGCATCTCCGGCGCTACCAAGATTTATGTAGAGGCGGACTGCCTCTACATAAATCCTGTGTGCTCCAGTGCACACGGCCGAAAACCTACGCCAGCTGAGGGCTGGAGTAGGTTTTCGGCGTAACTTTAAGAGAAAAAAATAATGAATCGCGTGGACTATGAGTCCACGCCCCCGTTACGCCCCCTCCCCGGCGTGCCCGGCGAAAAATGCAGTTTTGCGAATATTTTATTTGCAAAATGGCCGTTTTGCAAATAAAATATTCGCAAAACTGCACTTTCCGCTGGAAATCAAAGATACGCCAGATGATACATGTCCCCCATAGTGTTTGTATTGAGGAATTCTTAATTATTCTCATTTTTACTGTCACCCTGTATCCCACTATATCATGTACTACGAAGCCAGGTGACAAAAATTAATTGCTGTGCAAAGTTGAAAAAGAAGCAAATAGGTCGGGTTTTTGTTTTTTTTAGCACTGTCATTCTGACCCCTATAACTTTTTAAAATTTGGAATTGGGTGAGGGCTCATTCTGTAGTTTTTTGCAGGTACTGAATCTGCAAAAATGTGACTTTTTGCTCTTTTTTTTGTCAGTTTTCGACTTTTTTTTTTTTGGGGGGGGGGGGGTCATTTTCACAGTTGACAAAGCTAGATCTGTAAAGGTAAGATGTAAAAGTTCACACAATTCTGTATGCAGTTATCACAAATATTATATTTTTTCCCCGAAAATAATTTGAACATTTCAATGGGAAAGGTTTTTTAATGTTTTAAAAAAAAAATGTACACATTTTTAGGTTCGCTAGGCGACTATTATAGGTGACCAATACTTATACTGATTACTGTAACACATGTTAGTTCACACATACTGTATGTTAGGCCAGCTGATTCGTTATGGCTGACCCAAGACCTAGTAGAGCTTTCTAGATTACATTGTGAGGGTCTCAATAGTGCAATTGGACCATCAAAGACGCAAAAGTAGTATACTTAGGCCCCTCAACAGCTAGCCAGCCCCCTACTCTGTACTGAAATGGGGCAAAAACTCCATAACAGCTGTCTACAAGTATTCTTTCTTTTTGGAGAGATTTTTGTCTTGGAATATATCCCTAGTGTTGACCAAGCATGGTCTATCACCCATAATGCTAGATCGAACATTGGGGTGCTCAATCGAACTCGATGTTCGACAATCCTGTGTTGCTTAGGCACACAGAAGGGATGTGTAAAAGAAATTATATAGAATTAACTGATGTGTCTTGCAGTAATGTATTGCATTTTTTTTTTTTCATTCTAATTTTTGTATATTTCCATTACACATCCCTTAAAGGTAACCCAGGCACCCTCCGCTCTGCCGAGCAGGGGGCACCTTGCTAATTTCTCTAGTCTCCTATTGATTTCAATGGGGCTTGTTACTCAAGTCGCTCAAATGTTTGACTTGAATAAGGAATGCTCGCTTAACACTACTGGTCATGTTTCAAGACCCCTAGTTGAAGTGAAATGCAGAATTCAAGGGAAAGATACCTTTTTAAGGTGATATGAGAGCTATTTTGCATAACCTTTCCTCCCAAAATTCCCAGTGGAGCATGAATGGCAAGTCTCCGTAAGTCTTAGAATAATCTGTAAGATGAGAAAAAAAAGGACATTTTTCAGTACCTAGTTCTGGTCATTAAAAAGAAATCTAGGCCACAACTTTAAGTTGGGTATGGGTATTGCATACAGTGCTGTAACATAGCCGAGATTGTCTTTTAGGCCAGGGCTACAATAAAATTTTTGTAGCACCCCTGTCCTCAGGTTGTGTGTGGTACAATTCAGCTCCATTCACTTCAATGGTGCTTAGCTGCAAAACTACACCCAAACTGAGGACAGGCGTGGTGCTGTTTCTGAAAGAAAGCGGCCATGTTTTTCTAAGCCTAGAAAATCCCTTTAACTATTGAGTGGCAGCTTGGACTGCAGCCCTGGTTTGATCAGTTGGTAGCCCCAGCATAAAGCAGAACTCCAGGCTATTTTCTCACCTATTTAGCTTGTTTCGCGTTTGGAAGATACCTGATATTATTTTTCTACCTGGTGGTTTACTTGTGGTTTTTGGGTTACTCAATCTATTCTGTAAGGAAAATCCCCTCAACGTGCAGTGTGGAGCTTGTGCTGGGCTTGTGATCATAAGCAGCAGATTGTCTGAGCACAGCTCTGTAGTCTACAGCATGAGGGAAGCAGAGCAGCCCAAGCCACTTATAATACTCTGAGATTCACACTAGGATAGATTTCTTCTTTAATTAGGACTATAAAGTAATATACTGTGTAATATGATAGCTGCACCCTAAAGGGGCCACATAATAATGCAGCCATTAAGAAGTAGTAGGAGGCTTAGATGTAATGTCCGAGCTTAAAGGGGTTATCCAGTGCTACAAAAACATGGCCACTTTCTTTCAGAGACAACACGACTTTTGTCTCCAGTTCAGGTGTGGTTTGCAATTAAGCTCCATTCACTTTAATGGAACTGAGCAGCAAAACCCCGCCCAAGCTGGAGACAAGAGTGGTGCTGTCTTTGGAAGAAAGTGGCCATGTTTTTGTAGCGCTGGATAACCCCTTTAAAGTGATAGTCACCCCCATTCCCATTTAAGATATTCTCAGCACCGTTCAGAAGCTTATATACTAAACATTTCAAAGCTTACTGTATAAAGAGTTTCTTGATAGTCTCTCTGCTTAAAAATGCATATTATTGTTGGTGGACAGATCTGGGTGGGGGTTTACTGCCGTTGAGCCCCATCTCCATCTCCTACATTGGCATCATAGGCCCTGCAACCTCTGTGTTGTAATCACCCCTTAGGCTCCGCCCCTCTGTGACATTATCAAAACTGGCCATCTAAAGGAGGAAGTTTACTATATCTACATGTGGAAGGGGTGGTACCTAGACCTGCAGGTTGGGTTGTTTAGATGCATTCACAGAGGGGGTGGGACTTACAGCACTGATATAGGCGGGAAGATGGAGCACGACCGCAGTAAAGACCCACCCAGATGGCACTGTCCAATGCTAACGTGCATTTTTGAATGGAGAGACCACCAAGAAATCTTTCACACAGTAAGATATAAAAATGTCCTTTATAAAAGTTTAAGAAGGTGCTGATAACATCTTATATGGAAATGGGGGGGGGGGCACAATATCAGGATTCTGCTAAACACACAATGATATCACAATGTTATAATCTGTGGTCTTCTATAAAACTGGATGTAAAATTGGAGGTCCCAGCATCACTTTGTAGTGGGTCATTGTAGCACTTGCCAACCAATCCAACACTTTTTACTCTTTTAATCTAGCCCTAGTTGTAGTCCAGATGGTTTGGCACAAGGTTTTGTTGTTCTAGATTCAGCATAGCATCAGCTAACACAATTTTCTGTATCGAGGTACAGTGCAAAGTATAGTGCCATGTCCTTCACTAAGAAGGGACAATGATTGGCTGAGCAGGCTGTCACTCTTGTCTCGAGAGTGACAGCCTGCTCAGACAATCATTAGCCATGTCGTTGTCCTGTCTCAGTCAGTCAGTGAATGGCTGATCAGGCTTTCACTCCCTAGATGAACGGGCTGCAGGAAGCTGGAGACACTGGAGACTTGGAGGAGGACACTGGGGAAGTACAGATCAGTGAGAATACCAATATTTTATTTTATTTTATTTTATGTGCAGCTGCCATTTTTTCCGGTAATGATTTAAACTTTTTGCAAAATTTGAAATGAATCTCGGTTCTGATTTGGTTTGCTCATCTCTAGTTAAAATTAATTGCAAGAGGGGGCTCACTCTATCACAGGCTTTACCTGTTTTCCAGTGGACCAGTCCAAGCCTGCTAAGGTCTATATTTTTTATATGTTAGCTGTTTGTTTTTTTTGTTTTCTGAAACGTCAAAGGGGAAGACATATTACAGATACAAACTTCCTTCTTCACACAATATCCAAGAGCAATACATACGCAAGGCAGGGTGTAACAGGGGACATACATATAACACTAGAATACTTCAAGAATGCTATGTACTATCTATTTTTAATTTTGCTCTCTAATGATAATGAGATGACTCTTCACAGCAGTCAAAAAGTGAGCTGCAGTAAACGGGAAATAATAGCTTACTGTGTATTCTCCAGTGTAATATTCAAGATTTTTTTTTTATGTTTCTTTTCTTTTATGGCTATCTGCGTGTGGTAAGTTCTCCCTATTTCTCTTTTTTATTGTAGTCTAAAACACATTTCAAAGTAATTAACCGAAGAACTTGTTCTTAAAGTTTTTATGGAAATAATAACAATGGCTGTAATGGGATTACACTTATTTCTAGATCATGTAAATTACTTGTTTATGTACCAAAAGTTGCCGTAAAAAAAATATTTCAACTTTTTAGGGTCTCCTGTATGTTTGCAGCTTGACTACTTGTTCTACCATACAATATTTCCTCTACAAACACAAGACTGCCTGACATCTTGACATTTTACTGACTCAGGAAGAATTTTGTCTTCATATTCATAAAGTCAGATGTGATTTTATTGAACATAATCACTTTAGAAAACTGGAAGAATCATAAATAATGTTTCTCGATAAGAAACTGTTCCACTTGGGAGGGTCATTTGCATATTCACCAAAGATTCCGTCTGGCTATGTGCACTGATGGCAACGTTTTGTGACACACAAGTCGTATTGTGTAATACAAAAAAATAAATAAAAAAAATTGTATCTTGGAGCATAATTTGACTCAAAGAAAGAATTTTCAGAGCCGACAGCAGCTGCAGTGATGTATAAACGGTATTAAGTTTGCATGGTTTATCGTAATATGCTTTAATAGTACAGCTGTGCAATATTGCTTTTATATAGTTTTGTGTTTTATTTTAATCATTTAAAGTGTAGTTATAAGTGGGTTGGTCTTACAGAGTAGTTTGCCACATACTTTATTATAAAGGCACAAACCTAAAGGACAGAAATGGCTGCACATAGCACCCATGGTTGACATGAAAGCTTGTTCAGCTACATTAAAAACAAACATCAAAAGTTAGTATATAATTTGATCAAACCATATTGCCTCATGTACCACGCGCAGGTCTCTGATACACATAAGTCCCTAACCAAACAACACAACAGTGAATGCAAACCCTGCAAATCGTGTGAAAGCAGGGATTGGCGGTCATTTACTGACACAGTGTTGAGTTACTGTAGGGACTCATGTAAACCAGGGGACCTGCACGTGGTACATGAGGCAATATGGCTCGATCAAATTATATACCAACATCCTGGCATTGGTTTTTAAATGTAGCCGATAGGCATTAGTGTCATCTATAGGTGTGAGGTGCAGCAGCTCCTTTCTCTTTTTGTCCGTATTTTACTTTTCTCCCTTTTCGCCTTTTTGCTAGCACTCCTCCTTTCTAAGACCCATGTGACCCCAATTAGCAGGAAGCACCTGTGCATACATGGAAGTACCTCCTATTCTTCCCATTCTACCTGCAGGAGCAATGGTGTGTAGAGGTGATCGAACCTCTGGATTTTGCAGGTTCGATCGAACTCAAATGTTCTCGAACCTGCAGAATTGGTTCCCGATGCCTTCCCGGTCCATGGGGAAGGAGAAGACATCCTGAGTACGGCCTGGAATTCCGGGATACAGCCTAGGTAATAGGCTGTATCCTGGAATTCCAGGCGGTACTTGGGCTGTCTCCTCCTTCCACACAGACCAGGAAGGCATCAGGAATCAATTGGTGCAGGTTCAAGAATGTTTGAGTTCGATAGAACCTGCAAAATACCGAGTTTCGATCATTTCTAATGGTGAGTAGTTATACCATGTTCACACTTGTGTTGCTTGGTGGCCACTCTCTCCGGCAGTGTCTGCTGGGTTTGGGGGGGACCTTGGGGTTTGGTCCTGTGACATTAGGGTTGCAGGGCCATTCTATGGCCTCCCCTCCCTGTTTGCGCTCGCTTTGCGGGGTTGGCGGTCGCTGACTGATACAGTGTTGAGTTACTGTAGGGACTCATATGAACCAGGGGACCTGCTCGTTGTGGTACATGAGGCAATATGGTTTGATCAAGTTATATGCAAACATCCTGGAGTTGTTTTTTAAATGTAGCCGAGAGGCATTAGTGTCAGTCATAGGGGTGATGTGCAGCAACTCATTTCTCTTTCTGTCCATATTTTATTATAAAAGGACTGTAGCCTAAATTAATACCTTAGGATGACCTGTTTACACACCCCTTTATGGTCTCCTGTTACGCCCTCCCGTTCTTAAGATATGTTATATCATAGTTCGGCCTACAATTCACCTAATAGATGGGAGTGAATTTCGTTTTTATAATAACAATAATCATCCTCTGATGGGTGTGAATATACAGTCAGGGGGTATGAATGTTTTACATTTTACGCCTAATACCCAGTCTCTGAGTGTATAATCATGCCCATCACTTGATATCCACTCCCATTATTAAAATAGGCAATTCAATTAATTATTATTAATTAATTAATCATTCCATAAATCAATAGTACAAGCAAATATAAAAAATGCAATCTGTCTTATCAGACGGAATTCTGCACATACTTTATTATAAAGGGACCGTAGCCAACTGTAAAAATAAATACCTTAGGATGACCTGTTTACACACACGTTTACGGCCCTCCCGTTCTTGAGATATGTGATATGATAAAAAGAAATTATATAATACCTCCCACAAGGTCAGGATCACTATCCCATCTCCCCCTCCTCCGCTTCCATTCTGAGACGACTGATAGAAATAACTCCCTGGCAAGCTGTATCTGTAACTTTGCAGCAACTTTATAATGCTGGGAGCATTAATCACAGTGAGATAATCAGCAAGTTGACCTCAGATTAACCATCCTGGCATTACAAAGAAGCTACAAAGAAGCAAATAAGGCCAGTCATGGACTTGTTTACTCTCTCTCAGAAGGGAGGGGGAGAAGGGGGAGACAGAGAGAAAGAAAAGTATGGAATGAATTGTTAGTCTCACTATGGGCAGCAACATATGAAAAGTTATGTTTCTGCGGAATACCCCTTTAATCTTTCCCGGCTGTGTGATACAAACCGAGGCATACCAAGGTGTAGCAGAGGCCATATAGATCTCTATTAGAGAAGAACGAAACTCTTGAGCAGGGGCGTAGCTAGGATTCACGGGGGCCTCATAGCAAAAAACTGTAAGGGCGCCCCCCCCTCCCCTATGCCTGCAGCCACTTGAGTGACTGGCAGAGCAGAGAGCCAATGGCTGCGTGTTCTGTCACTTCACTGTTTTTAACTATAGGGGGCCCATAAGAACCCCGTATGGTGAAATACATAGGTGCAGGAGGGGACTACCTTTTGCTTAACCCCTTATGTACTGCAGTGTGTAAGTGACCCAAAGTTCAGAAGACAAGGAGATCTCTGATTTACTGCTGGTGCACTGATAACCGCTGACCTCTGCACTGAGCCTTTCACATTTTCCTCCTGAGAACAGAGGTCAGGGGTTATCAGTGCAGTGAAACAGAGATCTCTATGTCTTTTGCTTGTTAATTCCTTTTTTGTGTTGCAGCATGTAAGTAAACATTGGGTCACTTACACACAGCAGTACATAAGGGGTTAAGCAGAAGGACACAGGATGGCTCTTACCTTCTCCCCCGGGCCCCCCTCCTGCACGGGCCCCATAGCAGCTGCCTACCCTGCCTCTATGGTAGCTACGCCACTGTTCTCGAGCGTGCAGCATTTGAATATCAGTGGCTGAAGAAGTTGGATACTGCCCTAAGGTTGCCTGAAAAACATGGATACAGCCATAGGCCATGTTTTCCCTCACCCCCTAGGGCTGCATCCAATTTCTCCAGCCACCAGTAATCACATTCTGCTCGCCCGGGTTCGGATCGAGATTCGCTCATCTCTATGGCAGCCGCAGCAGTATGCCTGATCCCTTATGGTAATACCGGTAATTATAAATGATAATGTTAATCATATATAGCAATCTATCACAATCATTATATCTAAGAACAAGAAATTAGAATCAGGTTTGAACCAGGGGCAGGCAAACGTAATTTATCAGTTCTCCATTGTAATAAATCTCTCTCCTTTGACCAAAACTGGCTTGTAGAAGAAATTTATCTTACATAAAGGAGATAAAATCAATTGTATAATTAAAACCTTTATCACCCGCAGCATTTAGTTGGTATATCCGAAACGATCGCTTCTGCAGTCGCCTAATTGCCCTGTCACTCCCTTTCTATGTGCGGCGATGGGGGACCGTGCCCATGAATCCTAATGAAGTGTTATTTACATCTTCCCTTCCTGAGCGCACTTGTTGACTTTTTGTAGTCTTCTCTTATCACCTTCCTTCATTAGTGTTATTCATTTTCACATTGTATAATTAGAAGAATATTACTCAAGAGAGTTTCTTATGAACACAATGTGATGAAGTTCCAGGAACGTATGCAGCAGCGATCACGCTGGGATTCACTTACTATTCTTTATGCTTCAACTCCTGAAGGATCAGTCAGCTTGGGGCCTTAAGGGCCAAGTTTTTTGTTTTTTTGTTTTTTTCTTACTTTTAATTGTTGCATTCAGAGAGCATTATTTTTTTCAATTAACATTGATGTATGGGTCTTATGTACTTAGTTATTTATACTATACTTATTTGTTTATTTATTTGCATAATGAGGTGTATTTTTCAATTAACTATATATATATATATATATATATATAATTATTATTATTATTATTATTATTATTATTATTATTATTTATTTATTTTATTTTTAATTTTTTTTATCTATTTTTAACTGTTTACAGCTATTTAAAGCTCTTTGTCTATCCGGACAGACTTAATGATCACAGATGAGTGAGCACAAAAATATGTCAATGCTCGTTATTCAAGTCGAGTACTTTTCAATACTCAATTGTTCATTTCAAGTAACGAGCCCCATTGAAATGAATGGGAGATTCAAGTATTTACCCGATGCCCTCTGCTCAACAAAGTGGAGCATACCTGGTTAATCTGAAAGTGACAGTCTGGCCCCAGGGGTGAAGTTCATCCCTTGGGGGCCAGACTGTGCTCTTTTGTTGGGGAACGAGAAATTATACTTACCGCTCCAGTCTTCCATCCGTCTTTTCTATTGCTGCTCAGCCAATCATCCGCTGAGGTGGGACCAGGCTGCAGTTGCTGATTGGCTGAGCATGGTCTGCTCAGCTAGTCGGCGGCTGAGGTGGACCAGGTGTGATAATGAACGCTGTAGGAAGACTTCCCCGGTAAGTATGTTCCCCCACCCCCCATGTGGTTTAAAGTATACCTGTCACCATTAGACCCTCCGGATCAACAGAGAAATCCTTTGCTAATCCGGAAGGTCGGGTCTCCATTGATACAGAGATGCAGTGGGATGATAAAACATTATGCATTTTTGTTCATGAGCACCCAAGCAGCATGCAGTACTCACTTGAGTATCAAGTACTTTTGAGTAGCTCGATATCCGAGTGAATACTATACTCAATAGAGCGTGCGTAATAAAAAAAAATCCTCTCCCCTAATAAAAGTTCAAATAACCCCCCTTTTCCCATTTTATAAATATAAATAAATAAACAAATAAACAGACATATATGGTATCACCGCTTGCGTAATCGCCCGAACTATTAAATTATCACATTTGTGATCTCTCTCGCTAAACAGCGTAAGCCGAAAAATTACACATTTTTGGTCGCATCAACATTAAACATAATAAAAAATGATCAAGAAGTTGCATATGCGCAAACAAGGTACCAATAGAAAGTACAGATCATAGCGCAAAAAATTACATCTCACACAGTCCCACAGACCAAAAAATAAAAGTGTTATTAGGATGGGAATAGAGCAATTTCAAACACATTTAGGTTTTTTTTTTAAAGGTTTTAATTTTTTAAAAGCCATCAAATAAAATAAAAGTTATACAAGTTGTAATTGTACATATGTGAGGAACATAGACAACATGTCAGTTTTACTATAAGGCGAACGGCGTAAAAATGAAACTCCCTGAAATGAAAACAAATTCCTTTTTTTTTTTTCAACTTGACAGAGCGAATTATTTTTTCCCGGTTTCGCAGCATATTTGATGGAAAAAATAAAGTCTGTCATTGCAAAGTATAATTGGTGTCTCAAAAAATAAGAGCCCTTGTGGGTCTCTAGGTGAAAAAATACAAGCCTACGGCCTTTTAAAACATAAAGTGGAAAAAGCAAAAGCGCAAAAATGAAAATTAGCTTTGACCTTAAGGGTATAAACCCACACACCGTATATGCAGCGTATTTACTGCTGCGATACGCAGCAAACTCGCAGCAAACTCGCAGCAAACTCGCAGCAGATTAGATCTGAATAACTTAACACAGCATCAAATCTGTACCAACAAATCTGCTGCGTATTTGTTGCATATCTACTGCTTATACGGTGTGTGGGTTTATACCCTAAGGGGTTAAATTTTATTGTGGCCCCAAAAAGTGATACAGTCTAAAAAACTGTATCAAAACTGTAATAGGTTGTGAACAAATACAAACTTTTTTTTTCATATAGAACAAATTGACCATATTAAATCTGATATGATATTTAGTGTTTTAATGTTTCTAATGTTTTTCTTTCCCTTTCCCAACTCATCAGATTTTGTCGGGAATGTTGGGAATGTTGGGAAAATTGAATAAAGCTGCTCTTTCTTTCTTCAGGCCTTGTAGCATCACAGCGCAGACTGATACAGTACGTGTGCAACAGCAAAAAATTTCTATTTAAGGATGCTTAAGGAAACTCAACCATAGCTTAAGGTTGATTATTCAGAAAGTCAATTATATCTGTACTAATAAAAAAAATGGAAAAAAAACTTTGCGTCTCCGTGTATTACATAGATGAGAACGTCAAACAAACACACAGCGATTGACTTTTATTCGTACCAGCTGCTCCCGGCAATATAGTTATTTCAAAAAGTGGTGAATAATTCTCTCCTCGGCTTTACCTGCTCTCCCGTCAGCTACAATAGCGCCATTTACTGCCAGCGAGGCCTTCAGTCAAAGAGCTGTAAACAATTCTATTCAAAAGTAAAAGTTTCCAGAGCAAAAAAAAAAAGCCAAGAATGAAAGAAAGGAGCAGCAGAGAGTAAAGGAAAGTTGAAGGGTTTTTGTACGGAGGGTACAGAATGTGAATAGTGTTATTGAAGGAAGATTATCTATAGCAAACTTTGACTTTTGCAATTTTAAAATCTAAAAAATTTACACAATATATGGCACGCACATCACAGAATAAAGCACAGTCATGTTTAAAGGTGTACTCCGGAGGAGGAAAAAAATTTTTTTTTTATCAGATCGTGTTAGAAAGGCATGCAGATTTGTAAATTATTTCAATAAAAAAAAAATAAAGTCTTCCAGTACTTGGGCTGTAAAGGGTTGGCGGGCAGAGCATGAGGCGGAACAAGGAGTCGCCTCCTCTAACGGACCTCCGTCTTGCTGGTGTAACTCGTGGTCTGAACGCCTGATCACCATGTCTGGCATCACCCACCCAGATCTATGAGGCTGTCCGGGGGTTGAACCGCAATGTGAGCTTCGCTGTGTGGGTCGCCGTGCCTGTGAGAGAGGCTTGGCATCCCCGTCGGACTTGCTCAGCTGACTCGTGTGTCACGTGGTTCCCCGGCATCTGTGCGTGATTGGCTGCCTGCTTGCTGAGGACAGGCCGGTGAGAGCGGCTCGTCGCGGATGGAATTGAGGCCGGGAGGAAGCTTGGAGACCCGGCGTGCCATGGCCGGGAGAACATAGTAATTCTCCGATGGAGCTTCCGGGACGGATGGAGGGGCCCCCGTGAGTTGTTACTAGTGCAAGTGGCAGCAAGTCCTAATCCCCAGTGCCAAGGTTGGAGAGCGGAAACCTGGAGCGCCACAGACCTGAGAGGACGCTAACTGGGGGTGGAGGCCTCCCTGGGGTTGCCAGGCCGCGGTCGGCCAGAGTGGCTATGATGGTGATTTGAACCTTGCACTAACTTTGTGCATGAATTATTTGCATGGACAGAACTCTGTACTAATCCTTTGCATTAATTGCTGGTATGGGCAGTACCTGAGTAGCTGGACAAAGCTTTGTACTAACCCTGTTGGTCTGACTGACTGCATGAGTTCCTTTGAGTAGCAGGATAAAGTCCTGCATTATCTTTTTGTGATAACTGCCTGTACAGTCTTCTCTGAGTTGCTGGATAAAGTCCAGTATTAATTAACTCACTGCATAAAATTGCCAGCATAAGTATTGTTGAGCAGTTAGGCATAGTCTGGCACCAACTGACGGCTGTAAGTAACAGGATAATCCCCGGTACCATCTCTCAATATTAACTGCCTGTATGGACCCTCTTGAGTGGTGGGATTAACTTCTGTATTAATTTCTTGGATTGACTGCCTACACAGATATTTTTGGGGTACGGGATAAAGCCCTGATCAACAGAAACCCAGATCTAGCTTTGCCCAGATTCCTCTGAACAGAAGGAAAATGTCCTATGCTATACTATTTGTATTAACTGCTTGTATGGATGCTTTGGAGTGGCTGGATAAAGCACTGTACTAACTCTCTATTTTGTTATCTACACGGATATTTGAGTAGCGAGATAAAATTTTATATTAACTTTCTGAGCAGGCACTTTTGAGTAGCAAGACAAAGTCCTGCATCAACCAACCTCTTGAATTAACTGTTGCACGGCCGCTTTGAGTGGCTGATCTAAGTCATGTAGCCACCCCCTGCTATAATTGCTGGAACGGATGTTTCTGAGTAGTTGGACTAATTCCCGTATTAATTACTAAACTGTTTTTGATGGATCAACATTGGGGGAGTTGAAGCCCCTGGGCGATTTCTAAAGAAATATTGTTATTAACCCTCCCTGTGTTTTTCTGATATACAGTTATAGGCTGGGTTCACACTATGTATATTTCAGGCAGTATTTGGTCCTCATGTCAGGTCCTCATAGCAACCAAAACCAGGAGTGGATTGAAAACACAGAAAGGATCTGTTCACACAATGTTGAAATTGAGTGGATGGCCGCCATATAACAGTAAATAACGGCCATTATTTCAATACCACAGCCGTTGTTTTAAAATAACAGCAAATATTTGCCATTAAATGATGGCCATCCACTCAATTACAACATTATGTGAACAGAGCCTTTCTGTGTTTTCAATCCACTCCTGGTTTTGGTTGCTATACAGCCTCACAAATACAGCCTCAAATATACATAGTGTGAACCCAGCCATAAAATGTCTCGTAAGGCTCAAAAAGGAAGCCCGGGGAAGGACCCTAAAGATACGAAAGGTCCTGCCAAAATAGATAAATTGTTTGCGTCGCCTACGATCAAAGGAAAGGGGGCAAATAAAACCAGTGATGAAGATAGAAGGGAGTCTATTGGAATGGCAGAAAAGGGTGGTGCAGAACAGCCAAGCTGGTTGGTAGAGATATTGGGGGCAATTAAAAAATGTGATGCTTCCATTTCATGTCTCACTTCGCAAGTTGGAGCACTAGGGTCAGAAATTACGATAATGAGAGCAGATCTGAGTAAAGTTAGGGAAAGGTTTGACCAAGCTGAACAGCGAATAAGTGATCTAGAGGATGAATTTAAGCCAGTAAAAGAGAAGATTGAGAAAGTGACGTTAGAGAATCAGAGCTTAAAGAAGAAACTGGTTGAGTTAGAGGACAGGTCAAGGCGAAATAATCTCAGAATGGTTGGTGTCCCAGAAGGGGTGGAAGGGCAAGATGTGGTACAGTATGTGCAGGAGTGGTTAATCAGCGAGTTTGGTAAAGAGCGTTTCTCAGAGCATTTCGCGGTGGAAAGGGCTCATAGAGTTCCGTTGAGACCGCTGCCCCCTGGAAAACCACCAAGAACCCTATTGCTGAAATTTCTTAACTTTAGAGACTGGGAGCTGACTCTGCGGAATGCTCGAGAGAAAGGTGACCTTAGGATAAATAATAGTAAAATTATGTTCTTCCCAGACTATGCGACAGACACCCAGAAGCAAAGGGAAGCATTTATCAATATCAAGAAAAGGTTGCAACTTAAACAAATAAAGTACGCCCTTCTCTTTCCAGCTAAGTTGGGGGTTATCCACGAAGGGAAAACGTGGTTTTTTGGTACACCCAGAGATGCAGTGGATTGGCTAGACCGGATGGGATTATAAAAATGTAGATGACCATGAGTTTCTTTATGTAGTTTGTAGTGTTGGAAATAGCAGGTCCGTGGGGTTAGATGCTCCAAGTGTGAGATTCAGGCGTTTTTTTTTTTTTGCCTGGGTCGTCGGGGGGGGGGGGGTCCTTTGGGGGGTTTGAGGGGGGATTGGGGGGGGGTTCCTTGCTCAGGGTTGTTGTTTTTTTTTCTCCCCTTTCGCGTTCCTTCTTTCTTCCCTCTCTTCTCTCTCCCTTCTTTGGGTTTGTTACTGATTTGTTTTACGGTCAGTTAAAGCCAAATGGTTAGAATCTTGTCGTGGAATGTCCGAGGACTGGGAGAGAGGGAGAAGAGAGTGGCTGTAATGAATGTTTTGAAGGAATTTCAGCCTTGTATTGTCGGACTGGTGGAGACTCACCTGGTGAAAGAGTCAGTGACTAAGATCTATGAACCATGGTGGGGTGCGCAATTCCACTCAGTGCACTCCGGTTACTCCAGGGGAGTCTCGGTTCTGATCCACAGGGCAATAAAATGGTCTCTGTTGGATCAGAAGCTTGACACTGAGGGAAGATTTATCTTCCTTCATTGTCAGGTTGAAGGATTGTTATGTATCCTGGCCTTCTTATATATTCCCCCGCCATATAAGTCGGAAATTCTAGAACAGTTGTTCTCATACAGTAATAAATATAATGGTTGTCCGGTGTTGGTAATTGGGAACTTTAATACCGTGATGAATGAACAACATGATCGGTTAAGATTACATCCCTTGATCCAGGGTCCTGGTAGCTCGCCCCTACCCCGCTTGGCTATTGAACTGGGTCTGATAGACTTGTGGCGTGTGAGGAATCCTGATTTGCGTAGGTTCTCCTGTTGTAATAAAACTAGTAGTACACAGTCCAGGATCGATTTGGTCCTGGTTAACACAGATATGGTAAAGTGGGTTGGGGATATTAAATATTTACCTCGCTGTTTATCTGATCATGGCCCATTGCTGGTTGATCTGGTTATTCAGGGATGTAGGGTTAGACGTACACATAAGTTAAATGCTCACTGGCTTAATTTTATAGAGGACTTTTCTACTCTTGATAATGAATTAGAGGAAATATGGAAAATAAACTTAGTGCACCGTTAAGGATAGTATGGGACACAATTAAGGCAGTAATAAGAGAAAAGTACTTTAGTATTATACAGAGGAAAAAGGTACAGTTTAAGGGAAAGGAAAAGGAATTAAGGGAAAAAGTTGAGACACTGGATGCACTCTTTAGAGGGGACCCCACAGTAGATACACAGAATAAGTTGAGAGTAGGGCAGGAAGAGCTAGATAAATACTTATATGACAAGGCAAGAGCTCAACTTGGGTTTATTGCCAGGAGACGTTATGTCGAGTCAGAATCACCTAACAAAGCACTTATGAACTTAATTAAAAATCAGACCCAGAGTAAAGAGATACATGCCATTCGGTCAGGGGCTAACACACTAATTAATTCCCCGGAAAAGATATTAGAAGAATTTAGGGTGTACTTTCAGGGAATTTACACCTCTGAATGTAGAGGGGATAGAGAGCATTTGGTAGAGCTTCTCCGTTCGGCCTCATTGCCCAGTGTTTCACAGGAGCAAAGGGAGATGTTGGGAGCACCCATAACCCTAACTGAGTTAGAGGAGGTCCTTGCTGGTACTCCTGGTGGATCTACTCCGGGGCAGGACTGTATCCCCTTCGAGATATATAAAAAACATAAAAAAGTTTTGCTTCCTTCTCTTCTACGGGTTCTTGAGAACGCGTTGGAGACTGGGGAGTTGCCTAATTCCATGAAAGAAGCGGAGATAGTCCTGATACCCAAGGAAGGGAAAGACTTATTGGAGAGGGGGTTTACAGGCCCATATCCTTATTGAATTCTGACATGAAGTTGTTTGCAGGGGTGTTGGCTAAAAGGTTGAGTAGAGTTGCCCGGGACCTTATAAATGACCATCAGACCGGGTTTATACCTGGAAGAACAAATAAGTCTAATCTCAGAAGGCTCTTTGAGAATATTCAGTTGTCCGGGGCAGGGGGGTCCCACTCCATCCTGTCGCTTGATGCTGTTAAGGAGTTTAAAAGGGTGGAGTGGGACTTCTTGTGGCTGGTAATGGAGCAGTTTGGACTGGGCAATGGATTTATAGGAATGGTTAAGCTCCTATATGCTGATGCTAAAGCGGTGGTTACGGTTAATGGTTCCTGGTCCTCCCCCTTTGGGTTGGGTCGTGGAACTAGGCAGGGGTGTCCTCTCTCCCCCTTACTCTTTGCCCTCAGTATAGAGCCATTGGCAAATCTTCTTAGGATGGACCCTGATATTGTTGGCTTTGGGGCGAGGGGTGAGGGGGACAGAGTATCCCTATATGCTGATGATATGCTCCTTTTCCTCCGTGATCCTGGTGTTGCGGTCCCTAGAGTTATAGAGATCATTCAGGACATTGGGCAGTTCTCTGGGTTAGAAATAAACTGGGGGAAATCTGTACTTATGCAAATAGGCATGGATGAGGTGCTGACTTTCCCGCAGTTGGAGATATTGGGGGCAGAAGGTGCCTTTAAATATTTAGGGATACGGGTATCCAGAAAGATCGAATCCTATAATGAGCTTAATTTAGTCCCAATAATTAAAGAACTAGAAAGAAAGGTGGAAGTATGGCTTAAACTCCAGTTATCTAGAGTTGACAGGATGGTTTTGTTAAAGACGGTATGTTTACCGAAATTTTTGTATATTTTTGGGTCTGCTCCAATATGGGTAGAGAAAAATCATTTTAAGAGAATTAAAACGGCGTTAAATTATCTGGTATGGGGCTGAAAACGTGTCCGTATGAAGTTGGCACTGTTAACTGTCCCCAGGGCTGAGGGTGGTTTGGGTATCCCGTCCATGGAGTTATATTTTCTGGCCTCCCAGGCTTACTGGCTCTTAGGGTGGAGAGACAACTTGTTTTTTTCCTTATTAGGAGAGAATATAGCCGATACGCAGTTAGATGTGTTTCAGAAGTCTTCTGGAGAAGGGGTCTGGAGCAATCTGGCCGATGGTAATGACCTTGGTAAGGACCTGGAAGGAGTTAGGGAAGCTTCTGAGGTTGGGGGGTCTCTTCTCCTTCTCTCCTTTGTGGAATCATAGCCGGCTAGCGGAGGTTAGTAGATTAGGGATATTTAAAAACCTATTGACCAGGGGCCTGAGATTAGTATCGGATGTGGTGGTATTAGGGAAAGTCAAGCCTTGGGAGCAGGTCAAACGAGAATATAATCTTCAGGAAAGTCAGTGGTTTGAGTATGTTAGACTCTCGAATGCGGTTAAAATGGATTTGAATAAGCCAGGAAATAAATTTATGGTAAATTTGACAATAGATAAGTTGAGGGGAACGGGTGAGAGTGGTAAAGGGGTGTCCATTTTATATAGGTGGTTTCTTACAGAAAGGGAGTTTAGTTTTGGGAGCCAGCGAGCCTGGGAGTCAGAAATCGGGGCCACGGTGAGGTGGGCTACGGTATACCGAAATATTAAAAAAGTTGCACCGTCAGGTAATCACCAGTTAATACAGTTCAACATAGGTTCATAGACTCTATTATACCCCTGTCTTCCTGTATAGAATTAAAAATCAGTCGGATGATTTATGCCCTAGATGTAGAAGAGAAGTTGGTAGTTTTAGTCATATGTTATGGACTTGTGATAAATTGCAGGTTTTTTGGTTGGGAGTAATACAGGGGGTCTCCTCAGTAATTGGTTGGTCGGTAGAGGAAGAGTTTGCCTTGGTGATATTAGGGGATACCTCTCGGATTCCTAATAATGTTTCAAAAAAACAAAGGAAGGTTTTGTTAAAAATGTTTTTTTGTGCCAAATTGGTAATAATGAGAAGATGGATATCTCCCCTTGAGCCCTCCCTTGTGGAGTGGGAGAGATGTATTAAATGGTATGACTGTACTTAATAAGTCAAATATTATTATTAAAGTTTTTGTTTTTTTTTTTCTTTTTCCTGAGCAGGGTCTGGGGAGGGTGGGTGGGGAGGGACCGGGTTGTGGGGGTTTCTCTTTGTAGGAAGATAATCATGTTTCTGGTTTTAAATTATTTTGTCATGTATATGTGGAAAGTCGGTTATTGTTAATTTCTGGAAAATAAAAATAAATATTTAATTAAAAAAATAAAAAAAAAAAGTCTTCCAGTACTTACTGGGTGCTGTATGCCCTGCCGGAAGCAGTGTATTCTTACCAGTCTAACACAGTGCACTCTGCTGCCACCTCTGTCCATGTCAGGAACTGTCCAGAGCAGGAGAGCAGGAACTGTCCAGAGCAGGAGAGCAGGAACTGTCCAGAGCAGAAGAGCAGGACAGGCAGTCTTGCCCCACATCAGCTGGGGGCCAGACTGCCTCTTGTGACCACAAACAAGACACTGCTTGCAGTCACAAGAGGCAGTCTGGCCCCCGGCTGATCCGCAGCTCCCAGGGGTTTCCTGGGAACTCCCGGCCAGCGCAGTAGCTCAGTGTGCGCCAGGACTTCCGGTAGAGGGAGCGCGTGTTAGAGACACTCCCTGTGCACAGTGTTGAACTGGGATACCGTGGGCCCACCAGAGGCAATGATCCTTGGGGTCCACCAAAGAAGAATCGGTAAAAAGCGACATACTGACCCGGCCCTATTCTGGATTTATCTGGATCCCCGACAACTCCCTTTTCCCCCAATCAGAGCAGGCTACAGAGATAGCACTCCAATGACTGACTTTATATACTGGTAGTTTGTGCCCATATGATGCAGCTGCACCCCATATAATCATTTTATTATCCCCTTCATCCTCCTGCCGCCCATCATCATACTACTACCCCTAATCCTCCTGCCCCTCTATCATCATACTTCTCCTCTCTTCATCATCACACTACTACCCCTTCATCCTGCTGCCCTCCATCATCATACTACTCCCCCCTTCATCCTCCTGCCCTCCGTCATCATACTATTACCCCTTCATCATCATCCTGCCTTGCCTTCATACTACTCCCCCTCCATCCTCCTACCCTCCATCATCATACTATTACCCCTTCATCATCCTCCTGCCCTGCCTTCATACTACTCCCCCTTATCCTCCTGCCCCTCCATCATCATACTACTACCTCCTTCATTCTCCTCCCCTCCATCATCATACTACTACCCCATTCATCCTCCTGCCCTGCCATCATAATACTACCCCCTTCATCCTCCTCCCCTTCCTCATCACACTACTACCCCCCTTCATCCTCCTGCCCCTCCATCATCATACTACTCCCCCCTTCATCCTACTGCACCTCCAAGATCATACTACTACCCCTTCATCATAATACTACCACCCCCTTTATCATCATACTACTACCCCCTTCATCTTCCATCATCATAGTAGTATCCCTCTCATCCTTTTGCCCCTCATCACCATACTACAGCCTCCTTCATCATTCTCCTGCCCCTCCATCTGTATTTAAAACAAAAAACTGCTATACTTACCTCACTTGTATGCATCCTCTAGTCCCTCAGCGACTCCTCTCCCCGCTCTGCATGAGAGAGATCAGTCACACTGACAGGGGGAGAGGATTCCCACAATTGGGGCGGAGCTTCCCGGGTGATACCTGGGACATGGTTTTGCCGGGGCTTGAGTCCAGGTATCCTCGCAGGGCTGCTGAAGACCTGACAGCTGCCGCAGCGACCGACACTGGGGCCCACTGAGGACAGGCAGCATCACTCTATGGCTCTCTGGGGGCCCCAGCTGCTGGACGGTTACTGGGAGGGGCCCACTGGAGGATCCTCCGGTGGCCCAGTCTGACACTGCCTGAGCAGTAAGTACTAGCCCCGGCGCACACTGAGCTCTTTGGTGCATTTGCTGCTCGGGAGTCCCCAGGACACCCCCAGGGAACTGTGCATCAGCCAAGAAAGAAGAGGAGAAGAGAGCTGCGACGGGGGAGAGAGTTGTTAGGTGAGTTGTGTTTTTTTTTATCTGCTGTGCACAGAGGGGCCATCAATAAGTAGGGTATCTTTAAAGGGGGACAAAATAGGGGGCCATCTATAAGGGGGGCATCTGTAAGGGGGACAACACAGGGGCCATCTATAATGGGGACAACACGGGGTGACATCTGTAAGGGGGACAAGAGGGGGCATCGATAAGGGGGACAACACAAGGGGGGCCATCTATAATGGGAACAACACTGGTGAGCATCTATAAAGGGGGTGGACAACACAGGGGGGACATCTATAAGGGGGATTGACAACACAGGGGTACTATGTATAAGGGGGAGAACATGGAGGCATCTATAAGGGGGTGGACAACACAGGGCGGCCATCTATAAGGGGGAATACACAAAGGGGGGCATCTAGAAGAGTTAATACACGGGGGTCATATATAAGGGAGACTACACATAGAGGGCCATATATAAGGGGCACTTCACAGAGGGGGCATCTATAAGAGGGAATACACAGAGGGGGCCATATATAAGGGGGACTACAAAGGGGGCCATGTGAAATGGGTACTACACAGAGCGGGGTGTATACTATAGGGGATAAACAGAGGGAGAACATCTTTATGGGGGACATCACAGTGGGCCACCTATAAGGGGGACTACATGGGGGGATATACAATAGGGCATGCACAGAGGGGGGCATCTACTATAGTGGGCTGCACAGGGGGCCATCTATAAGGGGGACTACAGAGAGGGGGGGGGCATTTACTATAGAGGATGCACAGAGGATTTCATCTACTATAGGGGAACTACTCAAGGAGATGCACATGGGGCCATTTACATGAAAGACTAAACAAGGGGCCATCTATAAGGTGGCTACACAAAGGGAGGCATATACTATAAGGGGAATCACATAGAGTCAGCTTACCCACTAAATGAGGGTGTAAAGGGCCTGATACAGATGTGCAGTTTGTAAAGAGATGAGGATGGTGCCAGAGTGAGGAGTTTGTCTGTGGATTCATGGCTCGGAGAAGTTCTTACAATGGCCCAAGGTAGAAGAAAATGAAAAGGGAAGAAGAAGTCCCCTGTGAGTCACTTGATATAACTGCATTGTAATCATTTATATGGAGTACAGAACCTTTGTAGAGCTGGGTCTACCTCTATATGACTGTATGAGGTTATAATGATCTTTGTACAGTGGATGTTATTCAGTAGCAGCAAAGGGATTAGTCAGTACGTGGTGGTATTATTTGTTACTTGTAATCTGTGTTTTATTGGATTTAGTTTACTGGATTTGGTCAACAACAATATGGTGATGATGGTAGTGGTGTGGCAGTAATATTTCCCCCTTGTATACAGGTATTATTGGTAATATTGGTCTCAGTATACAGTATTTTGTCAGCAACAGTATGGCAGTATGTTGATAGTAAAGAGATGATCCTCTGATAACTGGTGCTGTAGAGAGATGTATTGCTGGACCTTTAGGGATGATGGTTGTTACCCACAGATTGCAGCCACAAAATATAAACTAAATATACAAAAATTAAAATGAAAAAATGAAATAGATTTCTGCAAGACACATTAGAACTCGGGCAGTATGCCAGCAATAAGCTTTTTAAAGACACGTTAGAACTCCGGTGGTATGCCAGCTATTGCCGGCATACCAGTGGAGTTCTAATGTGTCTTGCTAAACCTATTACATTTTTTCACTCAAATTTTTGTATATTACATTCAAGGGATGAAATATACAAAAATTTGAAAAAAAAAGTAATAGTTTAACCAGACAACCTCCGCTTTTTCTAGCAAGGGACACCTCGTTAAATGCTTGAGCCTCCCATTGATTTTGAGCACTCAAGCCTCCCATTGATTTCGAGGTGTTCAAGCAGCGAGGTTCAGAAACGGGAGTGATGGCAGGAACTCCAATGACGGTGGGCTACCACTAGCAGCTGCCGGTATAAATCTGATTGGAACCATCACCGAGTGACCCAGTGCCCCTGTGTTCAGATAACTAGAGCAACAAAGCAATACTAAACACTGCCAAACAAAGATGATCAAGGGCCCCCACTGGACTGTTGTGCTGACGACGACCACTACTGACTTTTTTTGACAGCTGTCATCACGGACATTATTTTGAAAACAGATATATAGGAATAGGAATTATATGAAGCAATTTCAAATTAGTACAATACAGCTGCTCATAGAGGAGGCATTGTGGGTAATATAAATAATAACCAACCCCTTCACATCAGCCATATGGCTATATACTTTTCTGCTGCTGATGCCCCATGCAGCAGGAAAGGATATATAAATGTTCCTGACTGTGAAGGGGCTGTAATGTGTGCAGAGCCTTTTCAATGCGGAGTAATTACAGACAGCCGTAGTAATACAGATGCCTGTCATTACCCCTTTAAGAAAGTCAGTGACAGGATAAGCACCTGACTGATCGGGACCCCTGATCACTTGGCAGGCAGGGGTAAAACACTTATCTCCATCGAGTTGGAGGGGTGATCTGTGCATAGAGTCAGACCCTTAGGCTGTCCCTAAAGTCCTTAAACATATTTTTTTAACCCTTATACAATAAAGCCCCATTAAACATTTAAATGACCTCTTTTCCCATTATATAAATTAAAATATAAAAAATAAACATATTATATATCATATGGTGCGGAATTGTCCAATATCTTAAAATTTAACAATATTGTTCCCGCACGATGAATGGCGTGAATGAAAAGAAAAGAAAAGAAAAGGGAAAAAAAACAGGATTGCTGATTTTTTAAATTTTTTTAGAAAAAGCAATCAATTTTTTTCTTTTACACCAATATGATAATAATAAAAAAAAGAGATCATGGTGCAAAAAAATTACACCCCAACCAGCCCTGTAGGTGGAAAAATAGAATGGCTATGACATTTTCACCTGGACATCTGTGCATCAATGACCTTTGGTCATGAAGGGGTTAAATCATTCAATAACTAAAGAGAACCATCAATGTATGGGGTCCTAAACTTTTTTGTTCTTGTATAAATGAAGCTTCTTAGTCATGAGATAAAAGTCAGAGGAAGCTTAATATAAGCCTTTTTTTCTATGCTCCAGTTCTCTAAATACAGCCAAAATGGAGGCTTTTAAGTGGTCACCATGGATGGAGTCCACTTATATAGTGTTCTTGTTTACATTTATAGGTGAAAATGTCAAAATGTACTCAATACTGGTTTACTAATATATCTAGCAAAGAATAGGGAAAACTTGTACTGACACATACAGATTCTGGGGGGATTTATGAAGACCGTCATACTTGTGTATACTCCCCCTTGGATTCACACGAGTCCCAAATTTTTGACTAATTCCCTCATCATTAGAACTGGGTATCAATACATTTTGTTTGTTTTATTTTATTTATTTTTTTTTATATTTTTTTTTTTTTTTTTTGGGGGGGGGGTGTAATTTTTGTTCACGTTCCCAGTATGGGTAACAATAATACTATGTTGTTTCTGTTTGACATACAATTCAGCCCTACTTTAAGTCCTGAGGTCACTGAGTACTTTAAGCAACAAATAAGTCCCATTAGGGGTAAATTCACACCGAAGGATCCACTTCGAATTCGCAGCGAAATCCGCTGCTGATCCTATGCGATTACTTTCAATGAGGATACATACTCGCAGAGCGATATACATCCCACTGGGAGTATATACGTGATGGCGCCATTAAGCACCCGCCGCCCGGAGCATAAATTACCTACTCCACGCTCTGGCTTGCTTCGGGGGCTCCTGGCGTCTTCACGTGCCATTCAGCCAATTAGTGGCTGCGCCAGGGCAGTGCACTGATTGGCTGTGCGGGACGTCAAGCCGAGAACCCCCGAAGCAAGCCGGAGCGCGGAGCAGGTAATTTATGCCCTGGCCGGCGGGGGGTTAATGGCACTGTCACTTACATACTCCCAGCGGGATGTAAATCGCTCTGCGAGTATGTATTCTCATTGAAAGTCATCGGCATAGGATCTGTAGCAGATTTAGCTGCGATTTCGCAGCGTAAAATCTGCTGCGGATACGTCCGTGTGAATTACAGCCGCACATACAGCCGCACTCTTACAACGTGTGAACCGAGCCCCCGGGTACAAACCCACTTGCCGGATCTTCAGCGAGTCTCCTTGCTGCGTTTTTGCAGCGAGAATCGCTGCAGATCCCAGCCCTATACTTTCATTAGCAGAGAAACTTGCAGCAGGGATGTACATCCCTGCTGCGATTTTGTCTGCAGCCCTCCCCATTAACCCCCTAGCCGCCGGACATTATACATTACCGGGTCCCCGTTCCTGCTTGCTTCGGGGCTCCCGGTGTCTTCACGGCCCGCCCGGCCAATCAGTGCGCTGCGGCAGGGCAGCGCACTGATTGGCCGGGCAGAACAAGCCGGGAGCTGCCGAAGCAAGCAGGAGCGGGGACCTGGTAATGTATATCCTGCCCGCCCCCCCTGCAGCCCTGATCGCCCCCAGCCCCTGGCCGCATGATCGCACCCCCTGGCCACACGATCGCTCCCCGCACCCCCCGGCCGCACAATCGCCCCCCGCAGCCCATTCGGCCGGGGGGTGCGGGGGGCGATCATGCGGCCGGGGGCGATTGGGGCTGCAGGGGGCTGCGGGGGGCGATCGTGCGGCCGGGGAGTGCGGGGGGCGATCATGCGGCAGGCGGGTGCGGGGGGCGATCATGCGGACGGGGGGTGCAGGGGGAGATTGTGCGGCCGGGGGCGATCGGGGCTGCAGGGGAGGCGGGCAGGACAGACATTACCAGGTCCCCGCTCCTGCTTGCTTCGGCGGCTCCCGACACATTCTGCCCGGCCAATCAGTGCACTGCCCTGCCGCGGGCGGGCCGTGAAGACACCGGGAGCCTTGAAGCAAGCAGGAACGGCGACCTGGTAATGTATAATGTCCGGTGGCTAGGGGGTTAATGGGGAGGGCTGCAGACAAAATCGCAGCAGGGATGTACATCCCTGCTGCGAGTTTCTCTGCTAATGAAAGTATAGGGCTGGGATCTGCAGCGAGTCTCGCTGCAAAAACGCAGCATGGAGACTCGCTGCAGATCCGGCAAGTGGGTTTGAACCCTAAGGTTACAAACCCACTTGGCGGGTCTGCAGCGAGTCTCCATGCTGCGTTTTTGCAGCGAGACTCGCTGCAGATCCCGGCCCTATGCTTTTAATGGCAGACAAACACGCAGCAGGGATGTACATCCCTGCTGCGAGTTTGTCTGCAGCCCTCCCCATTAACCCCCCGGCCGCCGGAGCTGATACTTCACCTGATCCCGGCTCCGGCGGTTCCCGATGTCTTCAGCAAGCCGGAGCGGGGACCAGGTGAAGTATATGCTCCAGCCAGCCGCCCGCAGCCCCGGCCGCCCGATCGCCCCCTCGCAGCCCCGGCCGCCCGATCGCCCCCCTGCAGCCCCTGCCGCCCGATCGCCCCCCCGCAGCCCCGGCCGCCCGATCGCCCCCCCCGCAGCACCGATCGCACGCCCCCCCGCAGCACCGATCGCTTACACGCCCCCCTGCAGCCCCGGCCGCTCGATCGGGGGGGCGTGCGATCGGTGCTGCGGGGGGGGCGTGCGATCGGTGCTGCGGGGGGGGGGGCGATCGGGCGGCCGGGGCTGCGGGGGGGCGATCGGGCGGCCGGGGCTGCGGGGGGGCGATCGGGCGGCCGGGGCTGCGGGGGGACGATCAGGCGGCCGGGGCTGCGGGGGGCGGCCGGGGCTACGGGGGGGCGATCGGGCGGCCGGGGCTGCGGGCGGCTGGCTGGAGCATATACTTCACCTGGTCCCCGCTCCGGCTTGCTGAAGACATCGGGAACCGCCGGAGCCGGGATCAGGTGAAGTATCAGCTCCGGCGGCCGGGGGGTTAATGGGGAGGGCTGCAGACAAACTCGCAGCAGGGATGTACATCCCTGCTGCGTGTTTGTCTGCCATTAAAAGCATAGGGCCGGGATCTGCAGCGAGTCTCGCTGCAAAAACGCAGCATGGAGACTCGCTGCAGACCCGCCAAGTGGGTTTGTAACCTAAAGGTGATTGTCATAGGGGAAGTCCAACTTATGACCAGTGAGCCAGTACAATTACAGGCAATTCAATGTATCTTCCATTTTATGCATTTTTGGACTGTATTTCTAGAAGAAAAGGGAGAAATAGTTATGTAATATGTATTCTCATCATTTCAAACCCGTTTTAGTCCATGAATTGAATAAACTGAAGGACAAATATTGCAAATTATATTATAGTCTCTGTTTGAGAAGTAATATTTCCACTGACTGTGTAATAAAAATTCCCTCTCTAGAACACAATATTGTAGATCCCTCCATCTATTGTATTTCTTCACATTATATTTGTCTATCTGCATTTTGCCCTCGAATTAAGGATACAAGGTAACAAATGCCATGAAAACATGATTGAGTTATTCTAAAATATATGTACTTTTACTATGTTAAATGACTGCATTACATGTACCTCTGGCTGGAACAGTACGCTCATTGTGCCTGCTCGAGCCCAGCTCACCAGCTGTACGTATAACATATAAGCCAATTGGCCATGAGTAACTGGTTTTATACGGTTACTGGTTAAAGTCTGCCTACAAGTAATAATGGTTCTCTTTGTATTTTAAGTCACAATATATTATAATTTCACAAATTAATATTGCCCATGTGCAACCATTTATTTTATCACCATGACATCAACTAAACATTAACCCATTTGGCAGTTTCCCGCAGTGTAGAATACAATCGTACTGTATGATGCAGACTTAAGGGGTTTACTTAAACAAAATTTCAAGTACTCAAGTCATATTAAAAATAATACATAGAGTCTGATCAGCCATAACATTAAATCAGCCTTCCTGATATTGTGCCCCTCATGCTGCCAAAATAGCTTTCAACCATTGAGGCCTGGTCTCCACTCAACCTCTAACTATGCACTGTGGAATCGGAAGGTACGGCCTTCATTGATCGGATTTGCTCTTCCAACACATCCCACAAATAATTGATCGGATTAAGAGCTTGGAATTTGGAGGCCGATTTACGACCTTTGCCATGTTGCTCATTCCTGACCGTTGCTTTGGGTGAGGCCAGAGTGAGGACTAGAGATGAGCGAGCCCCAAGCAGGTTTAGGTTCGTATGAACCTGAACATGCAGCATTTAATTACCAGCTGCTGAAGAAGTCGGATGCACTCCTAAGGCTGCCTGGAAAGCATGGATAGAGCCATAGGCCATAGGCTGTATCCATATTTTCCAGGACTCTTTAGGGCTGCATTCAACTTCTTCAGCCACCAATAATCAAATGCCACACACTCGGGTTCAAATGATCCTGAGCATGTTTGAAGTTTGCTGTGGTTAGGACCCAAGATTTCCCTGAATACATTGTCCAGGACTAGGGCCATTTCTGTCATGAGGTGAGATAGGTATCTTGCCGCAGGGCTGTCTTCTTCTATAGAGTGAATAGAAATCAAAATGTTGAGTATCCTTTGCTGCACATCATTGGTTTCATTGACCATATGACCTGGAAATGATGGCTGGACACAGATGTGGGCTGCAAGGCAGTCAGGACTGGGAATAAGGTTGTTATTTGGTAGCTGTATGACTATTATATAGAGGTATATAGGACCCTTTGCTGGAAAAGTGGCCATCTGTGCAAACATTGTATAAAAAGGACATAATTCCAACATTGGAAGGGGCTTGTTTATACAATGTGCGCCATGAAGACTGCTTCCCTATATACCATAATAGACCACAGTGTTATAAATAACTTAAAAAAATAATTCTACACATTTGAAGGGAATTGTGTTTTTTTTTTCATTCTTCAACTGCTCAAAAAAATTGATCCGTTAACCCTTTGAGGACCAGGCCCAAAATGACCCAGTGGACCGCGCAAATTTGGTCTTAGTGTTTTCGTTTTTCCCTCCTCCCTTTCTAAGAGCTCTAGCACTTTCAGTTTTCTATCTACAAGGCCATGTAAGGGCTTGTTTGTTACAGGAATAGTTGTACTGTGTAATGGCGTCTTTCATTCTACCATATTATGTATGACGGAATCCCAAATATATTATTTATGAAGATATAAATAGGTGAAATCGTTAAAAAAATGCAATATGGTAACGTTTGGGGGGTTCCTGTGTCTACGTAATGCACTATATGGTAACAGCGACATGATACTATTACTCTATAGGTCAGTCCGAACACAACCATATGCAGGTTACACAGATTCTCTAATGTTATATATATTTTTTAATGACATCCTTTTTTTTTTGCAATTAATTATTAATAAAATGGGCCTATTGTGACGCTTATAACGGTTTTATTTTTTCACCTACGGGGCTGTATAGGGTGTTATTTTTTCCGCCATGATCTCTTATTTTTATTAATACCATATATGTGAAGATCGGTCTTTTTAAACACTTTTTATTATTTTTTTTATATATAATGTAACATTAAATCGGTAATCAGCGCACTTTTTTCCCTCTTTTCGTGTACGCCGTTCACCGTTCGCAATGACGCTTGTTATATTTTAATAGATCGGACAATTACGCACGCTACGGTATATTATATGTTTATTTATTTTTATATGTTTTATTTATATAATGGGATGGGGGGGGTTAAGCTTTTATTGGGGGAGGGGCTTTGGGGTAGTGTAATAGTGTTTTTAACTTTTTTTTTCCTAATTTGAAGTCCCTTTGGGGGACTTTTACATACACTATTGTGATTTTTACACTGATCATTGCTATGCCATAGGCATAGCATTGATCAGTGCTATCGGCGATCTGCTCATTGAGCCTGCCTGTGCCGGCTCAGTGAAGCAGATCGCCGATCGGACTGCACGGAGGCAGGTTAGAGACCTCCGGCGGTCCGTTTCAACAATGGGGACCCCCGCAGTGACTCCCCCTGTCACGTTAATGACACGCTGCAGCGCGATCGCTGCAGTGTGTCATGAATGGTGAGGTGCCAGCTGCTGATTGCAGCCGGCCCCCACCTGCTATGAAGCGCGCTCCGCTCCGGAGTGCGCTTCTGCCGGGAGAAACACCCAGGATGTCCAGTTACGTCCATGGTCGTCTGGTGACAGACTTCCATGACGTAACTGTACATCCTGGGTCGTCTAGGGGTTAAAAAACAAGTTTGTAAAGGTGGCGGCTGTACAATTTAATACACATAGAAAACAAAAAAAGATTTTACTTACTGTCTGCACTCCCCTGGTGTCCTTCTTCAGGTCTCTGGTGACTTCCCTGATCGCAGCTGCTTCCAATCTGCTCAGCCAATCACTGACTGAAATGGGACAGTGCCAAGGCCAGTGATTCTTGTCACAGCAGAGGACACTGGTGAAGCATGGACAGGTTATTATTGATAAAAAATCATTAAGCTGTTTTAGTGTAGTTCATTTAACCCTTAGAGGACCAGGCCAACTTCAATTTTTGTGTTTTCGTTTTTCCTCCTTGTGCTTAAAAGGCCATAGCACTTGCATTTTTTCACATGGAAATCCACATGAGCCCTTATTTTTTGCGCCACTAATTGTAATTTGCAATGGCAGGCTGAATTTTTTCATAAAGTACACTGCGAAACCAGAAAAAAATTTAATGTGTGGTGAAATTGAAAAAAGAAAAACGCATATCTTTTATTTGTTTTTTTGGGGGGGTTTTTTTACGCCGTTCGCCCTGGGGTACAACTGACTTGTTATGTATGTTCCTCAAGTCGTTACGATTACAACGATATGTAACATGTATAACTTTTATTGGATCTGATGGCCTGTAAAATATTCAAACCATTGTTAACAAATATACGTTCTTTAAAATCGCTCTATTCCCAGGCTTATCGTGCTTTTATCCTTTGGTCTATGGGGCTGTGCGAGGTGTCATTTTTTGCGCAATGATGTTTACTTTCTATCGGTACCTTGATTGCACATATGCAACTTTTTGATCGCTTTTTACAATTTTTCTGGATTTGATGCGACCAAAAATGCGCAATTTTGCACTCTGGGATTTTGAGATCCCATGGGGGTCTTCTAGTATAAGTACACTGATCTCTCATTGAGATCTATGCTGCATAGATATGCAGCATAGATCGATGAGATAGGCACATTGATTGCTTCCGGCTGCTGCAGCTGGAAGCAATGGAGTGCCGAGCCGGGATCAGCGCCATTACGTCGCTGACCCTGGAAGTAGTAAGATGTGTGGATCACTCCTCCGGGACAACGTCCGGGAGGAGCGATCCACCCCACTAGACACCAGGGAATGGCTGCATCAAGTAATCGGATGCAGCTGTCAACTTTGACAGCTGCATCCGATGACTTTTTTAGCGGGCACGGCAATTGGACCGTTACGCTAATACCAGCGGCACCCAGGACCGCGGTGGTTCAGAGCACGGCTGCCGCAGGACCCCGCTCTGAACACATGGAGGCAGCCCTGGACATACGGGTACGTCCAGGGTCACCTAAGGGTTAAGGTGCTTGGGATCTGATCTAACGGTGTCTGCCAGAGAAAGGGCACAGCTCAGGTATGACTCATCCTGGTTGTTTAAAGTGACTCTGAACCCACATTCTGGTCCATTCGGTAGGTAATGCAGTTATTGTCCCAAAAATCAACTTTTAAACTTGCAACCCTTTGTAAAATTAGTGTGGTCTAGAGTACCCATGACCAAGGATTGTGATGGCCCTCCACCCTCCCCCCTAAAACAATTTCTCCTATTCAACACCTGTCTGAAAACTGCACATGTGCTGGATTAGTAAGGCACATGTGCAGTGTTCAGACAGGTGATGAATAGGAAAAATCTGGCCTGGGGGGGCACTCCTAATGAGGAGGGGGTCGGGGAGGACGTACGGAGAAGCAGTGCAAGCCTAGGGCACAGACACTCTAGGCCACGCCAATTTGACACACGGCTGCCAGTTTAAAAGTTATTTTTTTAGGAAAATAACTGCATAATCTGCCAAAAGGACCCCAGGACAGATCTTGAATTAAAAGCAGCTATCTGAGGGTACAAGCGGTTTGGGAGGCAGATTGTAGGTACAGAGTCGCTTTAAATGGTGGTGTATATAAATGGTGACTAGGCATACATGAAACATTGTTCAAACATGATGTGCAAACAACCTACAGTCATTTCATATCTATTTCCTTTTTTTTTTTTTTTTACATATTTCATATTTACTGTATAGTAATAAGATGCACAGTGGGGAAAAAAACTGTTTACTTAAAGTGTCACTGTCGTTAAAATTTTTATTGCAGAAATCAATAGTCCAGGCGATTTTAAGAAACTTTGTAATTGGTTTTATTAGCCGAAAAATGAATTTTTATCATGAAAAAGCAGTTTGAAGCTCTCCCCCCTGTCTTCATGGTTTTCCTATGGAGAGAGAAAGTAAAATCAGCAAAACAGGACAACAAAGAGTTAATTTACATTCACATCCTAGGCTCTTTCCTTTGACAGGCACCATGGACCTCTCTGACCTCTAATTAGGGCTCTGAATAGCTCCCCTGCTAAGCAATCCTTTGTTCCTAGCTTGGCTAATCTCGCTCCTTCCCCCTCCCCTCTTCATAGACCAGACAGATCCGACTGATGAAAAAACAGTCGAGATTTCCTGATTCTGAGGAGTGGACGGCAGAAAGGAGAGGAGGGGGGGACCTGGGAAAAGGCTTTTTACATGCAGATAATGGCATATTTGGCTAATATACCCAATTACAACGTTTCTTAAAATCGCCTGGACTATTGATTTCTGAAAAAAAAAAAATAAATTACGACCGTGACACTTTAAGATTTTAAAAATGGAAAAATCTTAGCAGCATCTGTATATATGAGAATTTATGGAAATATAGATACAGAAAAGATTCTTAAGTGTTATCAGTTAATTTCTCAATGATGTAAGAACTAACTTTTCTAAACATTATTTTAATTACACAATTTTATATTAATTAGTAACTTAACACTTTATGCTTTTTCCTGTTTTTCTGTAATTATAAAATATTCTATAATTTCTCACTTTTGCACATAACCAGCTTAGTATGAAGCGAGCGCATGTTAAGAAGCCAATCACAGTGTTTACAAGGATACAGAGGTGCACATTCATTAATGGGAATGTGTTATATCTATATGTGTGTGGGGTTTCTTTTTGTTTTTCTCTATAATTAGCGCAGATGCTCCAACGAGTTCTTTTTCTAATCTGTTTCCTGATTGTATTTTTTTTCTTTAATTTTTTTTGTACATTATTATGGGGACAGCCATCTTGCCCGAGCTTCTTGTTTGCTTCGTTAACAGCATTTAGGGAGATGCTGTACACTGTACACTGGAGCTGGCTTAGTGACTTCTCTAAAAATGTTTTCTAGGCATGCACTGTGACCACTGCAGAGGTCATTGTGCTATGATTATTACCTATTATTGTGAATGACCTGATCTAGAGATGAGAGAGCATGCTCAGTCGGGCATGGTGCTCAATCGAGCTTAGTGCTCGATTGAGTACCTCACACTGCTCGAGTGCTCGAGTTACAAAAATCTTTTTGAAAGGCTGCATAATGCATTTTCACAGCTTTAGGGTGGGTTCACACTATGGAATCCGCGCGGATAAGTTCCAGCGGATTCCGCCGCTCGTACCCTTCACAGCTGTGTGCATATCCGTTGGCTCCATAGACACTATTCTATGGCCGGGTGGATTTCGCCTTCCGCCAATTCTTTCGATGGACATCAGAATCGGCCCATTCATAGAATGGTGTCAATGGATCCAGCAGATATGCGCACTGCTGTGAATGGGTACGAGCGACGGAATCCGCTGGATTCCGTAGTGTGAACCCGCCCTCTGAACCACCGCGCTCCCGGGTGCCTCATGTAGCGGCTGTTAACGGGCACGGTCCGATCAGGGCCGCTTTAACCAGAGGGCCCATGGTGCACGTGCACCGGGCCCACTGGTTAAAGGGGCCCACCCTGAGCAGGGCCGGCCTTTGCTCTGTGCGACCATTGCGGTCGCACAGGGCTCCGGCCACCAGCCTGCCAGGAGGGCGCCATCGGGATGGGTAAGGTTTACCCGTCCATGGCGCCCCCTGCAGCGCTCTGTACTGTAGCTATGAGCGCTCAAACGAGCGCTCATAGGTACAGGCAGCGGCACTGACAGGTCGGGAGCTATTGGCTCCCTACCTGTCAGTCATCCTTGTGGCTGCAGGCAGTGCTTTGCCTGCGGTCACAAGAGGCCGCTTTCCCGCAGTGGTATCGGCGCTGAGTGACGTCACTCAGCGCCGACACCGCGAGAGGGGAGAGCGGCCTCTTGTGACCGCAGGCAAAGCACTGCCTGCGGCCATAAGAGTGAGGTGAAGTGAAGAGAAGAGGAACGCGCGGACCCAGGTGAGTATAAAGTGTTTGTTTTTTTTGTTACTTGCTATATGGGAGGGGGAAGCCCAAAGGGGGGCTATATAACGGGGGGCAGCACACAGCGGGGGTCTATATACTACTGGGGGGGATGGGGTGCGCAGGGGGGTATATATAATTGGGGGGCCACACAGGAGGTATATTTAAACTGGGGGAGCGCAAAGTGACGGGGGATTATATAAAAGGGGGTGCACAGGGGGGTATATATATCTGGGGGCACAGGGGTATATATATCTGGGGGCACACAGGGGGTATATATATAACTAGGGGCACACAGGGGGTATATATATATCTGGGGGCACACAGGGGGTATATGTATATCTGGGGGCACACAGGGGGTATATGTATATCTGGGGGCACACAGGGGGTATATGTATATCTGGGGGCACACAGGGGGTGTATATATAACTGGGGGTACACAGGGGGTGTATATATATATATATAACTGGGGGCACACAGGGGGTGTATATATATAACTGGGGGATGCACAGGGGAATTATATAAAGGGGGTATATATAACTTGGGGAGCACACAGGGGGGTATATATAACTTGGATGGCACACAGGGGGTGTGTATATATATATATATATATATATATATAACTTGGGGAGCACACAGGGGGTATATATATATAACTGGGGGCACACAGGGGGTATATATATATATAACTGGGGGCACACAGGGGATATATATATAACTAGGGGCACACAGGGGGTATATATAACTGGGGGGGCACACAGGGGGTATATATATAACTGGGGCCACACATGGGATATATATATAACAGGGGTGCACAGGGGGATTATATAAAAGGGGGGTGCACAGGGGGGTATATATAAGTCAGGGAGCACACAGGGGGCTATATAGGGGCGCACAGGGGATATTAATACTACTGTGGGGTGCACAGGGGGACTATATACTACTTGGAGGAGCACAGGGGATATATACTACTGTGGGGTGCACAGGGGGACTACATACTACTTGGGGGAGCACAAGGGGGTATATATACTACTGGGGGATGCACAGTGGCGGGTATATATAACTGGGGGAGCACAGAGGGGGCTATATACTAATGGGAGCAGCACCTAGTGGTCTATAGCACTAGGGGCAGCACACAAGGGGTCTATATACTACTGGGGGCAGCACCTAGTGGTCTATATACTACTGGGGGCAGTGCATAAGGGGTCTATATACTACTGGGGGATGCACAGAAGGGGCTATATACTAATGGGGGCAGCACCTAGTGGTCTATAGTACTAGGGGCAACACACAAGGGGTCTATATATTACTGGGGGCAGCACCTAGTGGTCTATATACTACTGGGGGCAGTACAATGGGGTCTATATACTACTGGGGGTAGCACACAGCTCTATATACTACTGGGGGCAGCACACAGCTCTATATACTACTGGGGGCAGCACACAGCTTTCTATACTACTGGGGGCAGCACACAGCTTTCTATACTACTGGGGGCAGCACACGGGTCTAAACTAACATTAGGGCTGCACAGAGGGGCCTATACTATATAGGGACCTTACTACTATATTGGGGCACAGAGCATACCTAATTATTAAGTGGGAGCACAGAGGGGTGTAACTACTAAATAGGGGCACAGAGGGGATAACTACTATATAGAGGTACAGAGGGGTGTAACTATTATATAGGGGCAAAGAGGGGTGTAACTACTATATAGGGGCACAGAGGGGTGTAACTATTATATAGGGGCACAGAGGGGTGTAACTACTATATAGGAGCACAGAGGGGTGTAACTACTATATAGGGGCACAGAGGGGGGTGACTACTGTATGTGTTGGAGCCTAAAATGTTTCTCTGGCAGATTCTGGAGAGAAGATTCACAGCCGGGGAAGACTTAAAGGTGGCCCAGGCTGGAAGGAGTGAAAGAAAAGGTGAAAGACTCTAAGAGAAGACGCCCCCTGTGAGTAAATGGATGTAACTGTTATAGGGCTGTAGTGATAGGGGTCATGGTGTGGCGGTATTGTGTAATGGTATCATTGGTGATATCTTTATAAGGTTATAAGGTAACTACTGTATGTATTGGGGCTCCTAATACAGTGTGGGGGCATTCAGGGCATTATACTGTGTGTGGAGCTCCGATTCTGATAACGCTGGGTTGGGGGGGGGGGCCACTCTTGAGGGCTGTGCACTGGGCCCACCAATTTATTAAAACGGCCTTGGGTCCGATCGCCGTGCCCGCTAATCAGGTAATCGGAGGCAGCTGTCAAAGGTGACAGCTGCCTCCGATTACCGGCTGCATATGATCGGTGGTGGTATAGTGGGGAGATCGCTCTTCCGGGACGTTGTCCTGGAGGAGCTATCTCCGATACTGAAGCCGGCCGGGGACCGCTCCAAGATGGCGCTGTCCCTGGCTCAGCACTCGTTTGTTTCCGGCTGCAGCAGCCGGAAACAAACGAGTGCTGATCTCATGGATCTCTGCAGCATAGATATGCTCAATGAGAGATCACAGTGTATATACTAGAAGTCCCCCAGGGGGGCTTCTAGTATATGTGTAAAAAAAAAAAAATGTTGTTAATAGTAAAAAGCCCCCTCCCCTAATAAAAGTCTGAATCACCCCCCTTTTCCCAGGTTTTAAATAAAAGTAAATAAACAAATAAATAAATAAACAAACATGTTTGCTATCGCCGCGTGCGTAATCGCCCGAACTATTAATTATTCACATTACTGATCTCGGTAAACGGCGTCAGCGCAAAAAAATCCCAAAGTGCAAAATTGCGCATTTTTGGTCGCATCAAATCCAGAAAAATTGTAATAAAAAGCGATCAAAAAGTCATATATGCGCAATCAAGGTACCGATAGAAAGAACACATCATGGCGCAAAAAATGACACCTGACACAGCCCCATAGACCAAAGGATAAAAGCGCTATAAGCCTGGGAATGGAGCGATTTTAAGTGATGTATATTTGTTAACAATGGTTTGAATTTTTTACAGGCCATCCGATACAAGAAAAGTTATACATGTTATATATCGTTTTAATCGTAACAACTTGAGGAACATATATAACAAATCAGTTTTACCCCAAGGCGAATGGCGTAAAAACACATACCCCCCAAATAAAAGAAATGCGTTTTTTAATTTCTATTTCACCACACCTTGAATTTTTTTCTGGTTTTGCAGTGTACTTTATGCAAAAAATCAGCCTGTTATTGCAAAGTACAATTAGTGACGGAAAAAATAAGGGCTCATGTGGGTTTCTAGGTGGAAAAATGCAAGTGCTATGGCCTTTTAAACACAAGGAGGAAAAAACGAAAATGCAAAAATTGATATTGGCCGGGTCCTCTAAGGGTTAATATATTGCTGCCGATGCATATATGAAAATAAACAGAGAATTCCCTATCTGGAGCCCTATAGATGCTGTGGCCATGCCAACCGCAATATCTATAGGGTTAACTGTCAGCGTCGGATTGTGGCTCCTGGACTGACAGTTGCAGTGGGTCCCCGGCAATCACTGACAGCCAGGACTCGCCGCAGATAACACAGGCACAGCTTCAGTGCCTGTGTCGTCATGGATCGTAAATTAACATTGCTGCATATTTGGGCATAGACTGTAGCGACATTAATTTACTGTGCGGTGGCGGGAGGGGGATAACATAAAAACAGAATTTAAACAATAGGTCATGTTCTGACTACATATTCTCTTTAAGGCAGACAGTAGAAAAAAAAGTAAAATACAACTGTAAAAAAGGCCTAAAACACAGATGTATTTTTGATCACATAATGTGTTACATTATTGTTGTCTATTTTTGTCTATAGAAAAATATCTGTCTGTGCACAGCAAGTGATCTTGCAATACTCTTTTGGGATATGTTAAGCCAAGAGAAAATAACTCATCTGTATGTGTTTAAAGGGACCCTGTCACTTTAAATAACCTTTTTTTTTTTCTTTTTTTTTAACATGTCCTGGAGATTGTTGAGGTCTGGGTGTTGAGATGATAAGATAGAACTGGAAGAAGAGCTTGGCTAAGTGCTTTGTTCCTTGGCTTGTTGTAATTTCTATGACTGTCTCCACAGACTTGCAAGGGTATGTGCACACTGAGAAATTTTGACTGAAAGTCCGTCGTGAAATTCTCGGCTCAAGTTTATTCTTTGGACGGATGAAAGAATCCGCCTGTGCATAGAATGAAGTCTATGACACGGGTGGAGACGCGAGCTGAGAGTTTTTCTGTCAAAATTACTCAGTGTGCACATACCCCAAAGAAGACTGTCTCCTGCACCAAGATGGAGATCATAATGAGTCAAGGAGTTAAAGGAAATATTATTAAATTCTTAGCCAACTCTGAACAACCAATCAAAACTTTTTTTTTTTTTTTTGTGGCAGTGACCTTTTAAAAAATATTTATGGGATTTGTTAAAGTCAAGTATTTAGATATCTCCATGCATCCCTGTGCACCAACAAAAGCTCTTTGGGTTAGTGGAAGGGTAACATTAAAGGGGTATCCAGGATTTAAAAAAAATATAGATACTTTCTTGTTAAAACAGCGCCACCTCTATCCTCAGGTTTTGTATCGTATTACAACTAATCTCCTTTCACTTTAATGGAACTTATCTGCAAAGCAACATTCAAACCAGAGGCAAGAGTTGTGCTGTTTCTGGAAGAAAGCAGCCATGTTTTTTCTAAGCCTGAAAAACCCCTTTAATAAGGCTAAGGCTGTGTTCACACTACGTGAAGAGACCGGCCGTTCTGTGACCCGGCCGGGTCACAGAACGGCCGGTCTCTGCACGGATCATCCCGGCCGGTACTGCGGATGATCTTTACCAGGCGGATGATCTTTTGGCCGCAGGGTTCTGATCAGCATCAGCGCACGCCCGCATCAGAACCTCCCACAGCACAGAATGAAGCAAGTGGCCGGAGCCTCTCGCTTCATTGTGTGAACTGACAGGTCTTTCTGCAGGCGCAATTCAGTGAATTGCGGCCGCAGAAAACTGACATGTTAGTTATTTGCGGCCCAGTATGGGATACGATGTGTATACGCTTCGGGATCCCATAAAAGATAGGCTATGTTTTACACCGCACAAAGTACGGCCGTTGTTGCCGATGGCAACAATGACGGTACTTTTACGTAGTGGGAACATAGCCTAATAGTATTTCTATCATTGTGAATCATTATCCTAGTATAATCAACACAACAATTATATCTTGAATACAACACATTGCTCCGGACTTATCTCCTGGCCAACTTGTAGCAGTTTGTTGTAGCATTTGGCAAGTGGATAACGGCAATTAAATTGGGATATAACCTCCAGTTTCCAACATTAACTGGTTTCCCAGTCCAGGTGGGTTACGTTTTTTCTTTTTCCCTTCGTCTTCTAAGCCTGTGTGAAAGCCCCTCTTTGTCTCCATGCCACCTAGCCTGGTCAGACATAAGCAGAGTAAGTACGGCTATTAATTCCTTTGTGACAACATTATTTTCCAGTAACTAACACTTCGTCAGACTGAACGCGGGCCGTCTATGAATGGAAATATTCATGCAAAACTGACCTTATGAATGGAAACTGACTAACCTTATGCCTGTAGATAGGTGTATTAAGTATAATAAAACATGTTTATTCTTCAAGATAATTATTATTGGAGGCGCACTGATAACGGCAATGCAAATATGACAATAATGAGCAGAGCTAATAATAGAAAAGGAAATATAGAGCTGCCATCGAAACACCGAATGCAGTTTACTTTACTTGGAAAATATTAACTTTCTAGGAATTTCTATTAACCCATTCCTGCACTATGCTGCACATATACATCATTATAGATTGCACAGGAAAAACAAGTCTGCCTGAACGATAAAACGTTAAAGTGTGGGTGCAGTCGACCACCAGATCGGGTCAGGAACCTGCGTTCCCGTTGTTTGACTTCTTCCTTCCTCTTTATGGTGATCACTGCTGATTGTGAATGAATAGGTAAAGCCCCTAGACTGTTTAATATTAGTCTCTGCTGGGCAAATACATACCCTAACAGATTCCTAAAGACACTAATGTATGTAGGAGAAGATTTATTATTGCGTGGCTGTGTCAGTACTGTAACATGAAGATTTAAAGTGAATGTACCAGCAGGTACATCGCTTTAAGATGTATACATCAATAAACCGGTGCCGACACAGGGATGGTGGTGCCGCAGTCCTTTTTTTTAACCTGCCCAGCCTTAAGCCCTGAAGGCGGGCCAGCTTGCCCCCCACTAGGAGAAAATCACCTCCCCTCTATGACGCGGCTTCATTGATTTTAATAGAGTCACGTGACAGAGGAGAGGACAGAACGTCACAGTGGGGGCTGGCGGGCCCGCCTCCAGTGCATCAGGCCGGGCTGGTGATGAGGAATAGACCGGCTCCGTGTGCGGGAACCAGAGTTGATGCATTTAGCATTGCCACTTACCTTCTGGCACCTGCACCCAAATTAATTGAGCAGCGAGGCATACAGTATCTTGCGAATCAAGATTTACTGCTAATCGCTTCACTTCGCTTCACTTTGTTCTGCAAAGCAAATTCCTGCCAATTCGCAAAAAAAAACTAAATGGCGGCTCCACATGCTGTCTGAAGTGTCACTGGGCAGGAGAAAGGGATTAACCACAATCCCTACCACCAGTCTAATCAGCTGCAGGCTCCTTTGTGATGTCAGCTCCTCCCCCCCTATATAAGAAGGTTCGGTAATGGAGGCGGCCAGTTGGCTGTGTGTGAAGTAGAGAGAGCAGGATGGCAGCAGGCAGTTACAGCAGAGCGGGGAGAGACTAACAGAGTGCTATAGGGACAGAGAGGAGAGGAATGGTGGAAATTAGATGAGTGACTGGCTGATTGAATTTTTTTTAAATTGTGATTTTCCGATTTTCGACACTTTTACAACAACATGCTTTAACAAATTCACCCTTCTGTAATAATCCCTGTACTGTAGCTACTATAGTTTGGGTCATTTTAATGAAATTCTTGAAGATTCGATTTGCGAATCTTAACAAGTTTGACCGAAAATTTGCAAAGCTCGCAAAGCGAATTTCCGGCTGCTTTATTCATCTCTAGTAGCTAGTTATCTCTTATATATTTTTGAGATATGTACTTTAAAATATTATTTCATATTTTCAGCTTTTTTTTAATCTATCAAATCTTTTTATTGAAATATTATGCACAAAGAAGTGAGTGGTACAATAAAAGCGATGAGTATCTAGATGACCATGGGTAAGATATGGTAACATTTCCTGCGTCAAACACATTCAGATAAAATAGGTCATTAATTGTAGAATTATTGAGATTGTGATCCGGCAAAACAAATAATAAAACTAACACAATAAGAGAACATTGACATGAGGGGAGGTCATTGGTACAATGCTGTAAATAAGACGGGGATGTAACGGTAAGGGAATATTAGGACATGAAAGGGTATAAGGGTCCTATTAGACCAATAAATGATTGCAAACAAGCCCTTTTACGAACAACCTGGAATCATCTACCATAATACACGCAATGATAGTCATTAGTTACGTAACTTGTATACTCTAATATACAAACAATCGTAATAACAAATGAACGATGTGTACATACACCGAAAGATGTGTGAACGATTGTTTTAACAAGGATTTTCTGGTCAGCTCAAAAAATGCAGTCAAGGACATACGAGCAAATTTTTGTTAGTTATTTGATCGTTGCCTGCATACACACCGAAAGATTATTGCTTATATTTGAAGTATATAACGATTTTTTGCACAATAATCTTTCCACATAATAGGGCCCTAAGAGTAAAGTGTGTGTTGTTTCCATCCTGATCCTGAGTAGAGATGAGCGAAGCAGCTGAAAATCCGTTTTGCGAGCGTCTCAAATCTCCGGTCAAACTCACGATTCAAATCTTAACAAATTTCATTAAAACAGCCAAAACTATAGTAGCTACAGTACTGGGACTGTTACAGAAGGGCAAATATGATAAAGCATGGTATTGTAAAAGTGTCAAAAAGTCAGAAAATTAAAAAAAATGTTCATAAGCCAGTCAGTCATCAAATTTCTCTCCTCTCTGTCCCTATATCGCTCTGTTAGTTTCTCCCTGCTCTGCTGTAACTGCCTGCTGCCATCCTGCTCTCTCCTCCACACACAGCTGACTTGCCACCTCCGTTACCAAACCGCCTTATATAGAGGGGGAGGTGCTGCCATCACAGAGCGACCTGCAGCTGATTGGACGGGTGCTGGGGATTATGGTTAATCCCTTTCTTCTGCCCAGTAATGCTCCAGACAACACGTGCGGGCGCCATTTAGTTTTTTTTGTAAATTTCCTTAACAAAACGGCGGAAATCTGCTTAGAAGAACAAAGTGCAATTCACTGCGAATGTTGATTTGCCAGATATGCATCGCTCATCTCTAATCCTGAGTATAGTCAACAGGTAAGTTCCTGCAATTACAAATTTGATGGTTCCTTTCAGGTCATCGTAGATAGATAGATAGATAGATAGATAGATAATAGATAGATAGATAGATAGATAGATAGATAGATAGATAGATAATAGATAGATAGATAGATAGATAGATAAGAGATAGGAGATAGATAGATAGATAGGAGATAGATAGATAGATAAGAGATAGGAGATAGATAGATAGGAGATAGATAGATAGGAGATAGATAATAGATAGATAGATAGATAATAGATAGATAGATAGATAGATAGATAATAGATAGATACTGTAGAAGGCAGAATTATAGAAATATCATGTTATTTTCCATTCAGACTTCAGCACATGAATGTGAATGCAATTATTTTAAAAATTCATACATAGTGTAGAAGAATCTAGTTGTGTTATCGATCATATTAACTACCTTGCGGTGCGCAGGTTTTACATATTCGGAAGACATTTTATCAATTGTGAAATGATGTGTGCTGAGTTACATCTCTTTTATGAAACATTATGAGGATGTATAAGCCTGGGAAAAGGAGGCACATAATAATGATAATGCAGTGTCTAGAGAAGCTGGGATATAATTGATATAGCCATAAAGGAGCTGCTCCATTTTATATTATCTATTGGTTTTGTCGTTTTGTGCTGCGCTCGTTCCCAGAAACAATGGCGTGCCTCTAATAAAAGCCGGAATAAATATTTCAATAGCAATTCTGCATGTGTGAAAAAGGGTTAACCTACGAACGGCCGTATTAATAACACCGTAGAATTATATAATGGAAGCAATTCATTGGATATTTCGGTTTTGTATTGGAAGTGGCGTACGGCTGCTCTTACGTTCTTACAATATCGGAATGGAACAAAGAGATTTGTTTACTTCTGTAAATTAAAAGCGTTTTAAAGGGGATCTATTGAAAAAAAGAATACTCAACATAGACCTTCATACTTATCTACTGATACAGAAAGACTGACATGTCTCTTTCCTCCTGTCTGACCAATGCTCAATTACCATCACCAACTCCCCTCCACCCTTGCAGACTGGTGTTTGTTTCATGTATGGTCGCATGTCTGAATATGTTCCAATAGCCAGAGTGAGTTCTGTTAAAACAGTGGAACTATATGGACACCTGTCCGAGAAAATGGGGACCAGCACTTCATACACTAGTCTTAAAAGGGTTATACAGAATTAGAAAAACATAACTGCTTCCAGAAACAGTGCCACTCTTTCCTCAGGTTGTTTGTGGTATTACAGATCAGTTACATTGAAGTGAATGAATACGAGTTGCAATATTACTCAGAGCCAGAGTAAAGGTGTGGTGATGTTTCTGGAGGAAAGGAGCCATGTTGTAATCCTGGATAACTCCTTTAATGGCAGGTATGCTGGTAGTGGCCTGTAATAAATCCAGTCCACCTGTGTGGAATATGATGTAACCCATGCCAGCTGTAAGACTGTAAGATTCTTAAAGTGTCACTGTCATTTTTTGTTGTTGTTGTTGAAGTTGCTGCAGAAGTCAATAGTACAGGCGATTTTAAGAAACTTTGTCATTGGGTTTATTAGGCAAATATGCCATTATCTGCATTCAAAAAGACTTTCCCCAGGTCCCCCCCCCCCCCTCCCTCCTCTCTCTCATTCACTCCTCATTATCAGGAAATCTCGACTCTTTTGCATCAGTCAAGCCCTGTCTGCTCTATGGAAAGGGGAGGGGGGAGGAGGAGGCAGCGGAGAGCGTGGAATCTCGGTCCACAGATGTTATCCTCTGCCTCATCATCAGGGGTTGGAGCTGTCTTTCTTCCAGTGACCAAGCTTCAGGTCCTATCTAAAGCTAGTGGGTCCGGAGGAAAAATGGCCCAGGCATTTGACGGGTACCCAAAGGCAGTGGAGGCACTCCACAACAGCCTAGCAGTGCGCCTGCTTCGGGCGTGCAGCCCACAGTGCCAGCCAGGATTCTGCAGCCTCGGTTGCAAGTAGTATGTCCCTCACATCTACCACTGCTTCCTCTGTCGACCACAGTGAGCAAACCCCACCCCTGTTGAGACAGCAGTCGCTGTCTGAAGCCATCACCAGGAGACAGCACTACTCCAACAACCTCTCGATGGCACAGAAGCTAAACACACACCTGGCTAAGCTTATTTCCTTGCACTCTCCTGTTCCAGTTAGTGGAGTCAAAGCTATATAGGGACATGATGGCTTGGGTACAACTGAGATGGAGAGGGCCATGTTGCCATTTTAGTGTCCAATATCCGGAGACCTCACTGTGTGCCTCCACCACCTCATTCAGTCATCACGCCAATGCACACCCTGTCCCTGTAGTGTACCAATGCTGCCAAGCCCAGTGCTGTCAGGCTGTCCTTCACCTGGGCAGCCTGGGTGAATGCAGCCACACTGGGCAGGAACTTCTTCAGGCAATGGAGGATTGCATATCCAAGTGGCTGACTCCTCAGCATTTGCAGGTGGCTATTGCAGTGGCAGACAACGGCAGGAAAATTGTTTTGGCACTACAATGGGAAGGGCTTATGCACTTTCTGTGCATGGCTCATGTTTTGAACCTCAGCATGTAAAGGGTACTGTGCTCTTTCCCAGGATTGAAGAATCTCCTAAATGCTCTATTACACGGAATGACTATCGGCCGTTACGGCCAATAATCATCCGATGTAATAGAAGGCAACGATCAGCCGACATGAACAATGTTTGCTGATAGTTGCAGTTGTCTGTCTTTAAACATGTTGAAAGACTAACGACTCATATAGCAATGATCTGCTGCCGTCGCTCCGTGGAATAGGAGCAGCAATCACCCAGGAAGCCCCCCGCAGCTCCCCACCCCCGGACTTACCCGCTCGCTGCCGCTGCGTGTAATAGCAGAAGCGGCAGCGAGCAGGGAACAAGGAGCAAACGAGCACCTATTGGTTATGCAGGTGACCTATTGGCAGATGATGCATGATGTCTGCTGATTGATGGTTCGAGGAAGCCACTCTGTTTGTCAGCCCTAATGACTACAGTATGAATGACATGATCCACCTGCTTTATATCATGACACTCAGTTATTCTCGTCCACATTACCACATGCTTGTTAGAGTGTTTGTGCTGCAACACACGTGCAAAGGACATGCGTATGAGGGACGAGTACTGGCTGGCCACCCTAGTTGACCCTTGTTTCCATCAGAAAATGCTGGATTTTTTTACACCGACGGACGCCAGACTCAAATTACCATGAGCTACTGTGCAGTCGTTCGGTTGAGGCCTATCAACAACAACACTAGCCTGTAACACCAACCAGTCATGAGGACCGTGGCCACTCTACAACAATGACTGGCAGTGGAGGCAAGAGGTGCAGCAGTAGCCACAGTAGCCAGTTACCTATAGTCAATTTGGATATATTTAAACAACACCATCTTTAAATTTAGTGCCCATGCTGCACACCATTAAAAACATTTCCAACACAGGATTTTTTCAAAGTGGTCTGTGCGTTATACAGGGCAGGAAGGGTAGCTACATGTATATGTTTGGAAACTGAGCTGGGTGATGTATCAGCATCTTTGTTTGACTGTATACCCAAGTCAATTTACAAATCTGTATAACTTTTTGGCACCAGTTGATTTAAAACATATTTTTATCCCCTGGAGTACCCCTTTAAGCTGTTATCAGTAAACTTAAGCACATTGGTTTTTAGGAACCAATTCTTGAATGAACTTCCCTCAAAAAATTGGATTTAGATAAACTTGGATTTGTTTCAGCCAAACCCACTAATACATACAGGAGCCCCTGCTCGTGTTCATAGATCAAGTGTCTCAGTATGTACAGGAGCAGGAACTTTAAGTCCATGCTCCTTCAAGTTCTTTTTCTGGGATCACCTGTAATTGCAGGACATGAGCAGCCATGCTGTGCAGTGCTGTTTACTTTCAGCATTTTGCTGGGCTAAGTGGAGAATGAGCACATGGCCAAACTACGAATTGGCCCTCGAATCCAAACCAAGTAGATAGTCGACTTGCAATGAACAATGTATTTTATGAGATTTAATAATATGAAGTTTTGAGTTAATGCAGTTAAACATTTTGAAAGAAAAAAAAATACAATTTCAGGGAATCTCATGATTTAAACGTCATCTCTTCAATTGCTTTTTTTTTTTATATGAATATTTAATGGAAAAGATCAGACTGTTTTATTGCTTCTGATAAATTTAGAAGAATTTCATTTAGGCATTAAATAATGAAGAACATAATGTTCACCTCATAGGTCTCTCTATTGTAAATGGCAATGATCCAAGGCAATTAGGTTGATGAAGTACATTCCGTGAACAAACAACATTTATATAAACCTTTACATTTCCTCTGCGGACACAACACTCATAGGTCTAAACGTCCTCTCAGGTTTTTAATCAATTGTCATAGAACGTTAATTACTACAGAGATATCCATTACCAAATTGTCTGATTGGTTGATACTAATATAGTTATAATAGGTTTTTCAGTAATACCACAATACATTTTTGGCTTTTTTTAGGTTTATGGTCATGGTCTTTAAACCTGCACCATTCCATATTTAGCCAAAAAATCTGTCCGCCAAAGGATGAATCCCAATTGGAGATTATTGAACTTCTCAAAAAGTTTAGTTCGGCATACTTGCCAAATTTTTATGCAAAAAGCTAAACGATTGTAGGCGTTTGGCTGTTTTAGTGTAGTTTAGAAAGTTTAGAAGTTTAGAAAGTTTGTTCACCAATACTTACGGCTCAGCGCCGTCGCCCGTGATTGGTTGAGCAAAAAGTCAGTCTGGAAATGAGAGTAATAGCCCACAAAATTGTCCTGTCTAAATCAGTCGATCATTGGCTAAGCGAGCTGTCACTTTCCGGATGAGAATGATGGCCCACTCATTGGCCACGGTGCAGTCCCATCACAGTCAGTTTTGTCTTCTATGTGTATTAAATTGTGCCGCCACCATCTTGAACGGTGTTTGTTACAAACTTTTTGCAAAGTTGATAAATTTCAATTCTGTTTGCTCATCTCTAATCCCCATCTGTCGAAGGCACTAGTGTACTTCTGTGTGCTTCCAGTTTCACCAAATTAAGGTTCTTTTTTGGAAAAGAATGACTGAATACTAAGGGACAGGACCCGTGTACTACTGGTAGGGCTCTTCCATTGATCTCCACCATGTGCTTGAGCCACCGGTCATTAAGTTTAATGTATTGAGTGTCAGTGACAATGATCTTCAGCCTCACTGGTAATTCCTCTTAAATGGATTTTTCTATGACTGTTGTGTTGCAGTCATGGCCATTTGTGCATTGCAATACGACCCGATTCACTCACTTTATTTGCAATGCATCATGATTAGAGATAAGCGAACCTCGAGCATGCTTGAGTCGATCCGAACCCGAACTTTCGACATTTGATTAGGGGTGGCTGCTGAACTTGGATAAAGCCCTAAGGCTATGTGGAAATCATGGATATAGTCATTGGCTGTATCCATGTTTTCCAGACAACCTTAGAGCTTTATCCAAGTTCAGCAGCCCCAGCTAATCAAATACCGAACATTTAGGTTCAAATCGACTCATCGGCTCATCTCTAAACAGCACAATAACTCAGGCTTCACCAATCCTGCTGCCTGTGCTTTCAAAGGGGTTACGCAGCACTACAAAAACATGGCCACTTTTTTCCCCTCTCTTGTCTCCAGATTGGGTTGGGTTTCAAACTCAGTTCCATTGAAGTAAATGGAGCTTAATTGCAAACCACACCTGAACTAAAGACTAGAGAGGGGGGAAAGTGGCCATGTTTTTGAAGTGCTGGATAACCCCTTTAAGTCTCAATCCGAAAGTTCAGCAGCCCCAGGTAATCAAATACCGAACGTTCGGGTTCGGATCGACTCGAACCCGAACCCGGTTCGCTCATCTCTAATCACGATCCACACAGATCGGCACAGTAATTATTGGTTGTGCAACCTATGTCATCACCAAAAGCACCATGAAACCCTACTCTAATGGTGTGAGCCCAGGACAGTGCATTTACATGGTATTAATACTAATACGAGTCATGTGATACCTCTTGATTATAATTGAGATAGCAGAAAAAGCATCCCAATTTGTGCAGCCAACTAATGGGGAAGGACATTTACATTAGCACTGTGCGGTGCTGCTGTGCACCAACTAATGGGTAGTGATGAGCGTACACGTTTGTAAATGTTCGTATGTTCATACGAACATGACGCTAATTGTTCGTGTTCCCGATCACGAACAATTTGTTTGATGATCGGAATGGTTATAGCAATCATTTTCAAAGATTTTTGAGCTTGCGCATGTACGCAACTGCGTAATTTACGCTTTTTACCTGAAAATCTGTACGCATGTGCGTAGACCAAGACGTACATTTCTACTGTACGTTCGTTATTTGTTTGTGAATGTTCGGCAAATACAAACACGAACCAATCACGATCTTTCTTTCATGTTCAAGATCCGAACCGAATCGGGATGTTTACTCATCATACTAATGGGCAGTAGTAGTTATTCCTTATACTGCCATATAGTGAACAAAGTAGAGTTGAGCAAATTCCGAGCATGCTCGTGTTGAACCAGAAACTTGCTTGAAGTTTGCTCAACTGTAGTACAGAGAAATTTGGAAACAATTAACAGCCCTAGTATACTACATGACCCCGCTAACTTTGTTTTATCCTTTGTGTACCTGGAGTTTCACTATAACTTATCGCAAATCCTCTCTCTCCTAATTTCCTTCCATTCACCAGCCATATGCAATGTTATATTTTTTACATTACATTTAGTGATCAATGTGTAAATTACAAAGCAAATGAGTTATCACAAAATAATATATTCATGCATGATTCATCAAGTTTAATGCATAAATGAATGTTTTCATTCAGTCCTTGGTTTCGCATATTGCTTTTGGCAGAATTTACATGATTGATATGATTCAGTATATACTTCTAATTATTTTTTTTCTACTCTGCTCAGAGCCACATAAATAGAACACAAGGTATTGTATGAGGGTTTTTGTTATGATGTACGCTGACATTGGTTCCACAATACTGACTTCATTGTCACAATACTGTCATAGGGAAATCATTGTCCTCTTCTGGTTACCTTATTTCTGCTTCGCGAAGCTGCAATGTATTAAAATCACAACATAAATTTTCATCTCCCTCATTCAAAACATTACTTTTTATCTTTCTTTTTAAATTTCTACATGGTATACTGTATTTTATATTTTCATTTATATATTTTACTAGAGATGAGCGCAACTCGAGTATGCTTGGGTCCGCCTGAGCCCGAACTCTCTGCATTTGATTGCCGGTGGCTGAAGAAGTTGATACAACCCCAGGGAGTCCAGAAAAACATGGGATACAGCCTACGGCCTATGGCTGTAACCAAGTTTTCCAGGCAGCCTTTGGGCTGCATCAGACTTCTGCAGCCACCGCTAATCAAATGCCGTATGCTTGGGTTCAGACAGATCCAAGCAATATTGAGTTTAGTCTACTTCTCTAGTTGACATATACCCTATTACGGAATGGGATTGTTAAAGGACAATTCCACGGGACCTGTAAAAAAAGAAAAACAACACAGACACACACACCCACTCCATACTCACCATCCCTCCGGTGACAATTGCCACTTGAATCGTCCGCTGTCCTGTGATCTCCCTCACTTTTGAGTTTAAGTTAAGGGAATGGGAGAGAAAAAGCTTGCGCAACGGCAGCCTTTTCATTGGCTGGAGCGCATCACATGGCTTCCAGCAAGCTCAGCCAATCAGGGCTGAGAAAGCTGGAAGCCATGTAATGCGCTCCAGCCAATGAAAAGGCTGCTGGTGCGCATGTGTACCAGCAGCCTTTTTCTCTCCCATTCACTTTAGCAGAAGACGTCGAGGAGGAAGAAGACCTGGCCTGCCCCGTCATAAAAATGGCACCTGGGAGAAGAGAAAGAGGTCGACTGTAATTGGGTAGGTATGCTTTATTTAACTGCTGGGGGGGGGGCGGAAAGTGGGAGAAGGGGGCCAGAGAGCTTATTGACACACATTACAAAGTTATATAACTAGTTAAATAAGCTAAAAAAGAAAATTGCTGGAGTTTTCCTTTAAGGCACCTGTGCAGTGTTAAGATAGGTGATGAATAGGAAAAATCCTGCCCGGGGCATTCCTAATAATGAGGAGGGTGGGGAGGAGGGACAGAGAGGGGTCGCAATCCTGGGGCATGGGTACTCCAAGCCACACCAATTTGACACAGGGCTGCAAGTTTAAAATTTGTTTTGTTTTAGGACAATAACTGCATCACCTGCCGAATGGACCCCAGGACAGATCCTGGATTAAAAGCAGCTATCCGAGGTACAAGCGGTTTGGGGGGGGGGGGGGTCAGATTGTGGGTACAGAGTCGCTTTAAGCCTTACAGGTCCATAGAAACTCTAGTTGGTTTAGTAACTACAGTAGTTCAAGCCACAATTGGAGAAATAATTCTCCTGCAGAGAAATGTTGAGGTCACACTTGATTTATGGTAACATTCCCATGTTAAGGCAAATAGTGGACAACAAAACGTTTCCATATCCTTGATGAATAGTTGACAAAGCCGGGTTTGTTACTTTTATGCGATAAGCTATGATATCCGATATGTTATCTGTAGGTTTGAAAGCATTGCAGATAAACCTTTATACAAGACACATTTAGCTCAGATGGATCCGTAGGTGAGGTTACATGAATATAAGATCTAGAAATATATTCTGTAATAAATATGTGAACGTGCACTTATTGGAGATATGAACAGAGTGCATAGGAAGCAAAAGGTCAAAAAACCTAACGTGCATTTTCCCCTATCTGCTATACAGTGTAAATTAAGGCAATTTTGCATTAAAAAATAGTTCTTACTGGTGACTAGGTCCCATTATAAAATCTAGGCCAGCGTGGTTCATGCCAGTAGTCCAGGAATCCTGCTTAGTAAGATATTCTGCACTAGGAGCCTTCGGAGACTGTACACAGATCTCTATGGGACCAACATGGCTTCAGTTAAAAAAAAAAAAAAAAAACAAGTTGAGTTGCTTTGACGTGACAGCTGTTCATTCCATTCAACCTGCAACCGTTCCACTAAAATTAAATAACAGCGTATTTTACACCCCAATTAACCTGAATTATTGACACTACCTCTGCACCCAAACCTCCATTCACAGAATCCATTATAGAATACAGCAAGGGATTATCTATAGAGCCTGGAATGGAATGGTGGAAGTATGAATAATACAAACTGCAGATGAATATAACTGCAACGTTGCTGCTTGATAAGCTTATATTAGTCAGGTCATAGTATAAACAGCAGCCAGTAATGCATGCCAGAGGGAAATAGGAACCATAATATTCTTTAAAAGGTGGCCTTCCCAATGGCAAATATCATAGAACCTAGGAAATCCACAATGCTTTCCATTAACATTGTATTAAAAAAAAAAAAAAAAACATAAAAAAAGAAGAGCTATTGCATTTGCTTGCATAGTACAGCATCACGTGCTGTTAATGCGCTAAGTGCTGGAGCACGTACACGCTAATGGTGCGTTTACACAGAGAGATTTTTCGAACAGATTTTTTTAAGCCAAAGCCAGGGACAGACTATAAACAAAGAACAGGGCATAAAAGAAAGATTGAGATTTCTCCTCTTTTCAAACCCATTTCTGGCTTTGGCTTAAAAAATCTGTCAGATAACTCTGTGGGGGAGATTTATCAAAGGGTGTAAAATTTAGACTGGTTCAAACTACCCACAGCAACCAATCACAGCTCAGCTTTAGGCAGTGCTGAAAGGAAAGCTGAGCTGTGATTGGTTGCTGTGGGCAGTTTGCACCAGTCTAAATTTTACACCCTTTGATAAATCTCCCCCTGTGTGTGTGTAAACGCACCATAAGTCAGGTCTCTACTAATACTAAACGAGCACTAAAATGCTCAAGTGGACTCAAGATAAAAAAAAACACAAAAAAAAACTCATTAACCCCTTCCCCTGCATCAGAACGTAACTGTCCGTCCTGATGCAGGTGGTGGCAGTCAGAGAGGGGCTGGTCTGAGCCGCCGTGATCCCAGGTGCTATTTGTAGCAAGGGACTGCAGCTATTTAAATGCAGCTGTTAAAACTGACAGCTGCATTTAAATGAATTATATTCCATTCTCCCTGGTGTCTTGGGGGGGATTCCCCCCCCCCTCGCAATCTCTTCTTCTGAGCCGACCGGGGCTCAGCATTACACTGACGCTAATCCCGGCTCAGAAATCACATGTTCACATCATATGTTCACACTACGTAAAACTACGGCCGTAGTTCTCGCCGCAGAACTACGACTGTAGATTTGCGGGGTGGGATAGCTTCATTTTGAATGGGATCCCGGCCGGAGCGTACACACATTGTATACGCTCCGGCCGGGATCCCATGCGGGGCCAGAAAAAACTGACAGGTCAGTTTTCTGCGGCCGGAATTCAGTAAATTCCGGCCGCAAAAAGCCCTGTCAGTTCACACAGTGAAGCGAGCGGCTCCAGCCATGCTATGGGAAGCTCTGATGTGGGCGCCCGCATCAGAGCTCCGTGGCTAGAAAGATCATCCGGGGGCACGGAACGGCCAGGTTGTTCACTTAATGTGAACATAGCCTAATACAGCAATGATCTGATCGATCATTGCTGTATTGAGTATACTGCCGTGATCTCTATGGGAGATCACTGCAGTAATAATAAAAGTACCCCAGGGGAACTAAAAGTTAAAGTACACAGTAAAAAAAAAAAAAAGGGGGGGTTTTATTAATAAAAAATTCCTTCCCCTAATAAAAGTTTCAATCACCCTCCTTTTCCCATTTTATAAATAAAAATAAATAATAAACAAACAAACATATTTGGTATCGCCCCCTGCATAATCACCCTAACTATTAAATTATCACATTCCTGATCTCACACAGTAAATGGTCTAAGTGCAAAAAAAAAAAACAGCCAAAGTGCAAAACTGCACATTTTTTGTCACATCAAATCTAGAATAATTGTGATAAAAAGTGATCAGAAAGTGGCATGTAAGCAAGCAAGGATCCGATAGAAAGAACTGATCATGGCTCAGAAAATGACACCCCACACAACCCCATAGACCATAGGATAAAAGCATTATAAGGCTGGGAATATAGCAATTTTAAACACATTTATTTTTTTTTTTTTAAAGGTTTAAATTTTTTAAAAGCAGTCAGATATAATAAAAGTTACATAAATTACATATCATTGTAATCATACCGACTTACCATAGAATGAATAACATAAACACAACCCCCCCCCCCCCCCCCCAAATGAAAACAAATTGATTTTTTTTTTTCTCTCAAGCTCTCAAGTTCACCTCGCAAATAATTGTTTCCTGGTTTCACAGCGTACTTCATGGAAAAATTAAGTCGGTCATTGTAAAGTACAATTAGTGCCGCAAAAAATAAGGGCTAATGTGGGTCTGTAGGTGATAAAAAGCAAGTGCTATGGCCTTTTAAACACAAGGAGGAAAAAAAAAATGCAAAAATGAAAATTAGCCCAGTCCTGAAGGGGTTAAAATATAAATGAGACTAAAGCATTTAACCAGATGTCTCTTGCGCAGCTAAAAGTTAATAGGTTAGCCAATTTTATTTTTTGGTTCAAATTTTTGTATATTTTGTCCCATGAAGGGATGTTTAAATGGAACATATAAAAATTAAAAAGAAAAAAATGCAATAGGTTTTTGCAAGACACATAAGAACTCCGGTGGTATGCCGGCAATTGTAGGCATACCTCCGGAGTTCTAATGCGTCGTGCGGGTACCTAGTGCATTTCTTCTTTCAAATTTTTTTATATTTTGTTTAAATATCCCTTCAAAGGGACAAAATATACAAAAAATAGAGCAACGAAAAATGTAAAAAAGGTTGCTGCGGTGAATGGGAGACTTGATGGCTGAACGATAATTTGGCCATCAGCTATTAAAGGTGTATGGCCACCTTTATCATGAGCACCCCGATGCTTGACTGAGCATGCTTGCTCAACACTAGTCTAAATATATGGATCCTCTGTTCCTTGGTATGATGCCATTTCTTCACTGCCTCTCAGGGAAGAACCAAATCCCGAGAAGATTCTGTCTGCAGGGAAGTAAGAAAATTCTCTATTGCCAGCTGCCAGAGGTGGAAGGAAACAGATTCTGTCCACAACCTGCCTCCCAGTAGCAAATACTCTAAAAAAAAAAAAAAAAATTGGAGGAATATCTACTATTCAGGAACCTAACTAACATAGTGTTTAAAAAAAAATTCATTGAAGAGTTATTGCTTTTACATAGTTTAGAACCAAGTATAAAGCAATGTGCACATCCATGTGACCCACAGCTCCATTCAGAGAGTCCAGCACTCCGCTGCAGAGAGTCCAGTGCAGCACTTTAACAGTACAAACTCTTTAGGCTTGTTGGCATCTACTGCACATTGAAAGATTTTTCTACTATATTTCTAGAATATTGTTCATTTATTTTGGATCATTCTCAAGCGGTGGAGCATTCATCTAAAGACTTGCCATATTACTATTAAGTCAAATACTTTACATCTTATTCCTCAATTAATTTTTATTTTATTTATTTTTTGGTAGTTGCACCAAATGGACATACAGCTTTGTGTTATTTCTGGCATACATGAGAAAAAATGATATTTTTACATATGGAAAACATCTGCAAAATGACAATTCTTATGAATGTGACCCTAAGGGCTAATGCACACATCTGTGTGACAGATCCGTGGTGTACAGATCTGTGTTAGGCTTCCAATTACCTTCTATGAGCCAATCCTGAAGCTCCTTGTGTCCCTTTTTTATATAGAGGAATACAGAGATTTTTCTCTTATATACATATTTCCATCTTAGAAATATTGCATCTAAGGAAGGGTTTATGTCTCAAGGAGTTCAAGTGACCTGTACTGATTCTGTGTCACTGCACAGGTTCAATGCATGTTTCTTTTGCTGTCTATATGGATCCTATAGTCCCATAATAATCAATTGAAGCTAATAGTACAATCATATCCATCACAGAACTGCGGACTACATAGTTCCAATTTGGATTCTTCCCTACACTTGCAGGGCCAAATGCAGAGAGGTGGCCCATTGAGAATAAGGATAATAGCATCCCCAGTTTCCTTCTTTGGTCCTTACATGAGATGAGTGAACTTTTCAAGAGTTTCTGCAGGTTCGCTGAACTTTTTTCTGATTTGATTTTTTCTGAACTTTAGTTCAGGCGATTTTAAGAAACTTTGCAATTGGGTTTATTAGGCAAATATACCAATATCTGCATTCAACCCCCCCCTCTCTCTCATTCACTGCTCATTATCAGGAAATCTAGACTAATTTACGTCAGTTGAGCCCTGTCTAATCTATGGAGGGGGGAGGGGGAGGAGGGAGATAAGTCACCAGCAGAGAGCAGAGAACAAAGGATTACACAATGGAAGCTGTGTGAAAGCTGGTATTCAGAGGTCAAAGAAGTCAGTGCTGACTTCAGAGGAGATAGCCCAGTGATGTAGCTGTAAATTAACTCTTTGTTGTCCTGTTTTGGTTCTTCATCTCCCTCCACCCCCCTCCCCCCCTCTCCATAAAGAACCATGAAAACAGGGGGGAGAGCTTCAAACTGCTTTTTCATGGTAAAAATGCATTTTTCGGCTAATAAATTAAATTAAAGTTTCTTAAAATCGCCTGTACTAATGAAACGACAGTGACACATTAAATTAACACTAAAACAGCTCAACAATACTTACCTGTCTATGCTCCCTCTACGTCCTTCATCTTCAGTCTCCGGTGTCAATCACCCAAACAATGACTGAAATTGGACAGCACAGCAGCCAGTGATTGGCTAAGCAGGCTGTCACTCCCGAGTCAAGCATGGCAGCATGTTTTGCCAATGACTGCTCGTGGTGCTGTCCCATGTCAGTCAATGATAAAATGCTGAGTTGGCTACCAGAGAGCCCCAGATAAAGACATGGGGGAAAGTGCAGATAGGTAGTCATTGTATTTTTTTGTTGTTGTTTTTTATTGTGCGTCCACAACCTAAAGCCATTGGTACTTTATTATTTTTTTTTTTACAAACTCTTAAACTTACCTTCAGGAAAGCTCTGCACCCTACATGCCTTGCTTCTCCGTACGTACAGGAGCAGGGACATTTGTAATAAATACTAAAAGGGCAGACTAAATGGACCAAGTGGTCTTTTTCGACTGATAATATTTTTAATCTAACTTTGGTCCTAGTGCAAAACTTGTTAAGGGGGTCCTCCATTTACCATAGGCCATTTTGTCTTCTTGTTTGGCGGTGGGACATTTGGGCAAAAAATGCAATAGTTTCATATTACTATATAATTTACAATTTACATGGACATTTGTGGAGATATCATCGATATCAAAGGTCTTGGAACAGTTTTTCTGTTATCCAATCTCATTTTGACATATATATCTGTCTGCTACACAGAACCTCAATCCAACCTCTAGTCAAGTGAATAGAGCCTCATTTGGTTGACTAGTATAAAGAGAGCACAAAGCAGAATAATAATAGAAAATAATAGTGTTTACATCAGTGTTTACATCAGTTCTACCGACCCACTTACTGCTGTCACAGCTCAACGCGATAACAGATTTCACTGAGCGTTTCTCTTTTCGCAGTCTTTGCCGTGGACCACACATCATTGGGAAACTCCATTTCTGTGTAGGAGAAGAATGTGTGATAAAAGTGCTGAGAATTGTAAGAAATGAGACTGCACAAACATTAATCATGCTTTTTCATCATGAAATTGAATATATGATTTCCAGCAGTGTCAAACCATTCACTTTGTTATATAATCCAACAAAAAAACAGTTCAAGGTAAAAGCCTCCAGAGTACTCGGAACTGAAGTTCAATTGACCTCAGTCAAGAAGAATCTACTAAGCCGCAGATATTTTATTTTTTTTCTTTTCTTATTACTATTATTATTTGGTCTTAGGCCGCTAAGTACATTTAATAAAACTGTATACAGTATGGTAAAGTATTTCTAAGAGGGTCAAGTAAAGAAGCCATGATATATTCAGAGGATCGAACCTTTTTATCATTGATTCAGATAAAGATTTATAAAATAAAGCGTAAAACCTGTGAGAAAATATAATATTGGGTCTTACATGTTGGGCTACGTATAGACACAGTATTTTGGGAAGAAAAAAATTCAAAAAGAAAATGGCCATTGAATTAGATTTGTCAGTCAGTGTTTGTGCAGGTTCTCCGGTCCTCTAGTGGGCCAGTCTAACACTGTGAAAGTCTGACCCCCATCAATCCTGAAAATCAAGGTACCATGGCAATGGTGTAACCTTGTGCACCCTTTACAGGTTTCTCTGCACACTCTGGTTTCATTAGAGGTCTGAATTAATTTTGGTCTCGTCTAAACAGATTAAGTCATCTGCATTTATGTAGGGGTCTGAAATAATTTTGGTACCTGGGAGATGGTTACAATTTTAATTTCAGGTATTTGGGGGTCTGAATTTAGTTAGGGGTCTGGTCAGTGGTGAGAAGTAATTTTGTGGTCTGGTCTTTAGCCTAAATGACTTGAGCCACGATCAGAATTTATTTAGGCGTCTCATCTCTTAATGGTTTCCCTGGTGACTGAATTTATTTTGTTTTCTTGCCTGAATTAAGTTTGGGGTCTGGGGTCTAACTTGGTTTAGAAGTCTCGGCCATGTGTTTACTAACGCTGAGCAAAACTGCGGAGCGTTCAGGTTTGTTTTAATCCAAAGGTTCGGCGTTTCACCCCCGATACCTGAAGAAGTTGGATGCAGCCCTAGGGAGTCCTGGAAAACATGGATATAACCATAGTCTATGTTCCCACAACGGTAAAATAACTGGTGTAGCGGTGTGCCAGAGGGTCCAGAGGCTCTATGATGTTAGCTCAGGAGCTGAGCTCGCTTGATAGAGGGTGAGGCAGCTGGGTCCTCACCATTAATGTTGGGCCACAGCCAATGCTCTCCCACTCGTCATTAACCCCTCTTAGGCATTGTGGCATTTAACTGTTAGTGACAAGAGTCGATTGTTATCCCTGACTGCCGGAGGTCTCTTAGTCAACTCTGTTCAGTCAGCTATGCGATCCTCTAATACAGACTGCTACAAACATCCCTGGAGGTTAAAAAATAAAAGCACCATGGCTCTTAGAAGGCGAGGAGGAAAAAAACAAAAATTCTAAAATAAAAATGAGCTTAGTCATTAAGGCCAAAAACTCACTGTGTCCTTAAAGGACACCTACTTTCAATACACCCCATTTGAGCACATGGGTGGTGTCATAGTGGGGTCTTCACTATTTTAGCCAGACCCCTCTATGACTTCCATTTTAACAGTCTTTGCATAACCCTCTAGTACAAGGCGTTTCGATTCAGTGTATGGGCACTATATAAGACCACATATTAGCAACTCATCATTGGAATATGGGAATCCTATTAACTTATTTAAAAAGCTCTTATAAGGGGACAAAACAATCCCTTTAACTTTTTTTTTAAGAGAATGTGTCATCAGAAAATTACCTATTATTCAACTCAAGTTTTTTATCTTTAAAAATATATATATTTTTTTTTACCTTTTTGTAATAATTTTTTCCCCATTTTGCTATTTTTATTATATAAGTCCATAATCTTGAAATCTTGCAGTTTTCATTTTGACCACTAGGTCTAATAATAAGCTGATACTTCCCGTTGAGTACAGATCACTTTCTAGAAGAGTTTTCCTCGTCACCACCGACAGTATAAAACAATACAGTGAATGGCGACACCAGTACATGGATACAACAGGACAGGTAACAGAGCATGCACAGACACCTCTTCCATGAAACTGTATAGGGTCTTATCTAGTCTATTGGTCCTCTGTCCATTGGAACTGCTGTAAAGCACATCTCCAAATGCTGTTAAAAAAAAAATCATGCAAAATAGCTGAAACCATTATATTGCACACAAAAAAAGATATTTATCAATAATCAGGTGGTACATTTCATGTTCGCCAAATTGCCCTTATATAGTGCTGTTACTTGCTTATCAAACATTAAAGTATACGGGATGGTAGCCCCGTTGCACCTACAACCTCTGCATCCTTATATCAGCGCACCACGATTAGTCATGTAAAAGGGCTCCAAATACTTTTCACACAATGTACAATTGATGACTGACACTTATCTATAAACTTGTACTTGGAATTTCACAATGTCTTGTATATTGTTTGAGAGACAAAAGAGGTCTTGTATCTGTTGCCATGTGTAATCACAGCGCACAATACATCCTTTCGGGGGAGTAGAATATTTTAATTCTTAAATGTTGTTAAGAATGTTGAAATTTTACCAGAATCCCTTTCATAGTCTTTGTATTTATTTCCCCCTACATCAGGTCTCAGTGTTCAACGTATGTTATTCGGTGGCATGCTTCCTAGATACATAGAACAATGACGGGAAAATACCAAGAAGTCCGATACCAATACTGGCAGTATCAAATGATACGGAAAACGTTCATAAAATTAAAAAAAAAAATAGGCATAATTCACTAGTAGAAGAGACAACAAGAAACAATTTCTTAGATGTTTTTTCTTAGACCAATGCTATGTTGCCTAAGCGGTTATTAACAGTACTTACTGACACACTTTACAATTAATCCCACGGACACAGACACAATGAACATCTCCAAACCCTATTCTTTGTATGGGGCAGGTTTGTAAGCATGCTCTGTGACCTCTGTGAGCTTGGCAATCTCCATTTTACAGAGAAAGAGAGGTGGAGCTCCTTTGGTCTGATCCATATGAACTGGTGTCACCTTTTGCTCTTATTCTGTACATCACTTCCCAGCAGCCTCCTCCTTATCATCACAGACAGAACTCGTTTTGGCTTTAGGCTCAGTGGTAAGTATAGAAATGTCAAGATTTCAGGATTATTTTAAAATGTAGATAATAAAATGTAAAATTAGAAAAATACATAACAGAATTTTTTTTAAAAAAAATTACACAATTCCTTTAAATCCCTACTGTCATAATGTTAGGTAGCTATTGATTGGAAACAAAGACTTGTGCTAGATGAAACATTCAGATCTAAAGAAAGAAGTTGTTCCTCTACTACAAGGATGGAAAACCTTTGGCCCTCCAGTTGTTGCAAAACTATAACAATCCATCAAGCCAAAGCTTTCCAAGCATGATGGGAATTGTAGTTTTATAACAACTGGAGAGTTAAGGTTCCCTACCCCTGCACTACTACAGTAGTTTTATACTTTTTTATTTGACATATTAGAGGTTGTTAATTTTAGATAAAATTATGGAATAAATAATAATAATAATAATAATAATAGTAATAATAATTTCTTTATTCATAAATATAAAATATATAAACAATACAAATAAATATAATCAAACAGATTTAGCAAACAGATGAAAGAACTGTATTTTTATTGCTTGCACAGAGCAATCATGGCCCAACCTTCCAATTTACAGACAATAATCACCTCTGCGCCATAGACAAGCCCTGATTTTATTAGTAACGGAACCTGGCTTTGTTATTTCAGTCACTTCTGACATTGAAATGTTGTTTTATGAACATTTGGTGTCTGCTCCTAACAAAATGAACATTTCGCCTTGCCTCTCATGTCAGTATTCATCAGAAATCTTCTCATTACAAAGTACTGGTTGCACCTTTCTAAAGCCTATGGCACAAGTCCAAGTTTTAACCAGCTAAATCCATTCATATGTCTAGCAAATTATTTCCTGGTTGAGCGCCAATCAGCTCTTGTAACATGTACGGTGAATACAAAAAATGGAATTTCCATCTAAATAACGCAGCCTATTGAATCAGAAAGTAGACACCTTAACTGTGACACTTCAATAAAGGGCAGATAGATAACACTTTCAGCCAGTAGATGGCACTGTGAATAGACAGGTAGCGTACCACAGCCCATTCACTGCATAACCCCATTGCAGACTGAACATAAAGAAGTTGCTGATGTTGTCTGCAAAAGACATTATTGGATTTGTAAAAAATATCAATAAACTGAAATAAAATTTAAATGTTATATACTATATACAAAACATCATACAAGTCATATATATATATATATATATATATATATATATATTATATGTTTTTTTTATTAAATAATAACATTTTATATATGTATATGTATGTATACTTTTATTTTTATTATTATTTTAAAAAATTATATATATATATATATATTTCATTTTCAATCGAACAGCATATAAAAAATAAAGGTGTTGTAACTGAACAAAACAGTCTGGAGTAAAATAGGTTTACTATAATGTGAAGGGCAGCAAAGTTATTGACCGTTTGGTAAATTCAGTGCATTTTGCTAGACATGTTAGACGTTTTTGTTTAACGTTGCATTGGTTGCATTACTTTATGGCAGTTTTTTAAGAAAAAGTTGTGGCATACATCCCATTCCAAGCCCCATGCTTTTTTATGTTAAGCCACACCCCCTCTCTATAAATGACACCCCTTTGTCAAGATGACAAACTGAACACCGCTTAACATGACTAGAGATGAGTAGATCTCTTAAAACTCTTTTCTGTTTGATTTTCTCCAATCTTGACAGCTAGGTTGGACTTGGCCCAGGTGTAAATCACTGCTTACTTCTGGGCAGCTTAGTGTACAGGAGCATTTAAGGCGTCCATGCTTCTGTACTTTCTATGGTGCCTTATGCTATCAGCTTAGATATGGCTGGATTGGGGCAATGTATACTTCACTGTACAGAAATCCCTGTTCCTGCAATTCTTGCTAAATAAATCCCACTAAAAATTGGATTTAGACAAATCAAGGTTTAGGGGAAAATTCTTGGCAAATGGAATTAGTTTCAAATTAATTTGCTTGTCTCTAAATGCAGCATTTCGCACCAGTTTTTTTTTTTTTTTTTACATTTTAGCCAATTTTATGACGTCTATGGGCACTTCATTAGTAAATCTCTCATCCCCCCCCCTTCCTTTTACTCTCCATATCTATTAGTTTGCTCTCAAGTGGTCAAATCAGTGTTATTACTAGATTTAAAGAGTACCTGTCAGTATGCACCTTTTTGCAGTTCGGCCTGGAGACACAGCTGATGCATAAAGATCAGGCTGCTGAGGCAATCATCTATGCCAGATGAGTCCTGTGCATGAGCCCTAATATTTAGAATAGGGCTTATGCTCTGAACTTGCCATTTGTGGGATGTTGCCTCAGTCACCTGATCTCCTGGTATCAGCTGCATATCCTGCAGAGAGGCTCATAGGGGCAGGTATAGATATTCAAGAGGTTTCAAATGATCCTTATAACAATTGGTCACAAATAGAGTTGAGCGCACCTTAAGGACTTTCGAGTCACTCCAAACCCGGAAGTCTCTGTCTGGCCTATAGCTACTATGGATATGGCCTATGGCTACTATGGATATGGCCTATGGCTACTATGGATATGACCTATGGCTATTATGGATATGGCCGATGGCTACAGCTATGTTTTCCAGGACTGTCTAGGGATGCATCCAATTTCTTCAGCCATGGGTAATGAAATGTTGAGACATATGGATTCCGAGAGGCTCGAGCATGTTCCAGTTGCACTCAGCTCTTTCACCAATCTTTCCACTGTTTGTAAGATCATCCACTTGCCCAGTCCAGGACATCCCTGCAAATTCAGCCCAAGAGCAGAATGCAGGATCCTGATCCTTTCAGTTCTGTTTATGTGCTGACACAGTCTGATATCCTTGATGGGCCAAGTTGATGGTGTATATGCTATGCTTCAGCTGCTGTGTCGGCACAGACACAGAAGTGGAAGGTCAAGGAGTGAGGACTGTCGTAATCTTATAGAGTACCAAACTATCCATTAGGGGGGTTGTAAAGGGTTAGATTAACATGGCTGTTTTCTTCCATTTGCTGGTAGTACAGGTCAAGTCTACTAAAGCAATAGGGACCGTGCTGCAATACAGGGGGAAAAAAAAACATGTGGACAGGATTGGTGCTGTTTAAGGAGGAAATCAACCATTTTTATCCAACTCAGTACAATCCATTTAACTGGAAATGTAGAAACGGAGATCAAATAAAATTTTGTTATTAGGGTAGAAAACCTCCATCAGCTATTCCAATGACTGACGCAACACTGCAAGCCTGTTTATTGTTTAGGCAATTGAGAAATGAAGGCAGTACCTGAAGCAGACCAAGATGCTTAAAAAAAATTATTCAACTGTAAACTTAAAACAGGGACCAACCTGTCTTAATCACTTCCACTTGTCGTTGCTGAAAAGTTAAAGGAGTTATCCAGTGTTACAAAAACATGGCCACTTTCTTCCAGAGACAGCACCACTCTTGTCTCTACTTCAGGCATGGTTTGCAATTAAGCTCCATTCACTTCAATAGTAACTCAATAGAGTTACAAAACCCCATCCAAACTGGAGACAAGAGTGGTGCTGAAAGTAAGTGGCCATATGTTTTTGTTTTCTATTCAATTTACATACTTACCACTGGCCTAAAAGCAAGCAAATACTTCCTGTTCTGTACAGATCATTTGACTTTTGCCCTTCTTATCATCACATACTGGAGTACAGTGACAGGTGACATATTCTGTTTCTCCTAAATTAGCCCTACCCAGAAAATAAGCTCTAGCTTGATTTTGTAGGGTTTTTGGAGTAGGCTTAAAATAAAAGACCTATTCCAAAAAAATTAAACCTAGTTACAGTCAGCACCTCCAGCGCTTAGTTATGTCACATGATATCACAGGAACAGAGGACAGGCTCCCAAGTGTCCTGGATAAGTGCCCCGCTACATCCCGCCACAGCAGGGCAACATACACTCACCTGCTCCTAAGTCCCACCTACTGTATCCCAAACCCACCGACATCATCAACTAATAGATTTGCTCATCTCTAACTGCTATACTATATAGGTAACTACTAGAGATGAGCGAACCGGGTTCGAGTTCGAGTCGATCCGAACCCGAACGTTCGGTATTTGATTAGCTGGGGCTGCTGAACTTGGATAAAGCTCTAAGGTTGTCTAGAAAACATGGATACAGCCAATGACTATATCCATGATTTCCACATAGCCTTAGGGCTTTATCCAAGTTCAGCAGCCACCGCTAATCAAATGCCGAACGTTCGGGTTTGGATCGACTCGAGCATCCTCCAGGTTCGCTCATCTCTAGTAACTACATTTTCTTCCCCAGACAATAGGAGTTCAAAGAAAAAGCTACTCTGTGGAGTACAAGAAAGAAATGAAGCATAAGGTGTGATTGTTGTCCATGGAAAAAATAAGACCTACCTTAAATAAGTAATGTAACATCTATATTTTTTCGCCCCCGAAAGGTTAATAAAAACAACATACAAAAATTAAGTATAAATTTCCATTTTTATTAACACAAAAATCCAATAGTTAAAAACACCCATTAAAATACAGTTAGTGGGGACTGGGTACCGGTATATTCAGGGCAGGGCCTCTTGACAAAGCAAGCAGCAAAACGTGCGCCGAGGCGCACATGGAATGGGGTTTTGAGACATTGGTCCGGTGCAGGGCTTATGATGTGGGCTGATGTGGGTCTTTAGTGGGATATAAGATTTGTGTGCCTGACCCTGCTCTATATAATTTAATATACTGCAATTTATCCATTTACTCTACCTTATTACATTGGCACTTTGTATGTACTCAATCTGACTTGTGATATATGTAGCAGTACTTGAGATGGGTCTATATCTCGACATAGGTTTTGAAGCACAAATAGCAGACATAAGGATCTGTGATATATTGCAATTAGATATGAGCGAACCGGGTTCGGGTTCGAGTCCATCCAAACCCAAACGTTCGGTATTTGATTAGCGGTGGCTGCTGAACTTGGATAAAGCTCTAAGGTTGTCTGGAAAACATGGATACAGCCAATGACTATATCCATGTTTTCCACATAGCCTTAGGGCTTTATCAAAGTTCAGCAGCCACCGCTAATCAAATGCTGAAAGTTCTGGTTCGGATCGACTCGAGCATGCTCCAGGTTCACTCATCTCTAATTGCAATCCCTAATCCTTTTTCTCTCACAGACCCCATCTATGTAGAATATCACCACTTTACCTGGTTTAAGAGCTGCATGACAGTGTCAACTATCTGAATTTATTGGTACTGTTAATTTATATTTATTGAATAGTTATTTATTCAGCTCTATTATTCATGTGATTTGTTTTACCTGCCCTGAATACACCGGTACCCAGTCCCCCCCCAGCTGTATTTTAATGGGTGTTTTTAACTATTGGATTTTTGTGTTAATAAAAATAGAAATTTATTAATAATTTTTGTATGTTGTTTTCTTTAACCTTTTGGGGTGGAAAAATATAGGTGTAACATGTTCTAATTTCAAGGTTTTTTCCACCCGCAAGAAATAATAAGCAATTAAAGGATTTTTTGAAATTTGTAGGTGTATTCACTACCTTAAATAAGCCCTAGCCCTTTTTTGGAGGGGGGGGGGGGGAGATAATAGCTGCTGCTCCCAAATCAGCCATCCCCTCCCTGTAGAATGACCTCTATAAAGGTCACTAAACATGTCTAGAAGCCTTTCTCATCCATCTGACTGGGACAGGTCTTGTCTAGAGATGATCGAACAACGGAAAATCGTAGGTTCGATCGAACTTGAACATTCTTGAACCTGCTGCATTTGATTGCTGATGCCTTCCCGGTCCGTGCTGAAGGAGAAGCGTGCCCGGGGACCACCTGGAATTCCGGGATTCCAGGCGGTACCTGGGCACTCTCCTCCTTCCCCACAGACCGGGAAGACATCAGCAGTCAAATGTGTCAGGTTTAAGAATGTTCGAGTTTGATCGAACCTACGATTTTCCATTGTTCGATCATCTCTAGTCTTGTCTATGGTTTTCTGTGGCCTAGTACTGATGTATACACAATGGCCGTGGTTCCATAGTCTGGAATGTAATCCGCCGCTGTCATTAAACAACGGCTGTTATTGCAATTGTTTAATGATAAGATATGTAAAGTGGACGTGGCCAAAAAGTGATAGAAAATATTAGTAAATTTTTGTGTTGAAAAAATTGCCACAGGGGAACTATGTTCAAACACCATTAAAATGGAAGCCATTGTTATATTGGACAGCCGACATTTAACGACAAATTACCGTCTTTATCTTATAACAATGGCTGTTATACAAAGTAATATAAATAGTATATGTAACAAAGAAGAAAATAAACAATACAAACAACATCTTATAATTGGTGGTAAAACTTTATTATTCAAGTTTAGATGTAACAGACATCTTTGCTGCCTGATATTTTTTTTATTTTTTTATTTTTTTTATGCAATAGAAATATACAAAGAACATTTGTGGAAAAAAAATTACATGCAGAATGAGGAAACAATCAACAAATATTCGTGTGGTAAGACAGACAGCAGACAGGTAAATTTTTAGCAGGACTACATGTTTTCCCATTTCTCAGCAATAAGAAGATTTTTTTGTGTTTTTTTAATTTTTATTTTTGTATAGAACAAAAGCTTGCTGGTGCGTACTAAGTAATAAAGAGTTAACAAAGATTTTTTTTATATATAATACAGTGGCATATTGAGATGTTCCACACTCCCTATGCCATTTCCAAAGTGCTTTTAAAGCACACTATCATTACCGAATACATTTTTCTCATCGATTACAAAAGCCTAGAAATTAATCGTCTGCAAAGACCAGTTCCAATGGAATTTAAATAAATTAGTATGTATGTTCTACATACATACTGCATGCAGCATATACTGTTAAATCAATGACCATCTAAATCTCTGCCATTGTTGGTCTTGCTAACTGGCTTATATGAAGATACCAATCCTCTTAGCCATTGGTTATTTTTATTATTTTTTTTACATGTTTTACAATTTTAAACAAACAAAAAAAAAGTAATTGTACCTGTAAGTAAAGGAGCAAAAAAAAAAAAAAAGTGTTAAATACACTGAATATTTAGTTTTGATACTGGATCCACTAAAATAATCTGTTTAGTATGGCTCATATACATATCTCCAGCTTTACTTATATTTATATAGGCCATCTAGCTTGTGAGGTCATGTATTTTAAATAACAGCTACATTAAGTCCAATAAACGGTTAAACAGACATTAAAACATTATAAATCTAAACAATTATAGAATTCCAGACTTTAAAACGGCATTACTAATATATACTAAATATCATTATTAATGCCATTTATTTTCTGAAAGGTAGACAACACCGAACGCATTGAACTCTTAGCTTGAACTTGTCTGCCGTAAAATACAAAAAAAAAAATAATAATAATAATAATATAGCAAATAATATCTATCACTTAAAAAATAAGAGAGCAAATATACCTGCTTGCAGGTAGCATACAACATAAAATGAATTACATGACAATTAATTGTAGTTTTGTTTTGTTTGTTTTGTTTTATAGTAAATGTATAGATATGTTAAATAACGAAAAAATATTTTTAGGGGTGGGGAAGGCGAGGCCGGGAACTCAGGTGATAAATGCTATATTATTACCAATTCAGGCAACATATACAGAAAAAAAATTACAAACAATTTAGAAAAAAAAACTAGGCTTGGTGGACCCATCATACTAAAAAACGGAAGACGTTGGTAAATTTGTATCAAAGCACGGTCAGAAAGATATATGGGGTGGATAAATATAAAAGCTGTATGGTGACAGCTTCTGTTCTGTAGCCAATATTTAACCAAAATAATATTTACAATATTTGATTTTTATATTTGTACAATTTTACAAAATTTTTAGATTTTAATTAAATTTTTTTAAGAGTGCTGGAGGTAAACTGTAATTGTTTTTATGGCACTACTAACTTTTTATGTACCTTTTTTTTTTGTTGAAAAAAAAAATTGCCATCAAACCCTGAATACTTGTAGTACGGTATGCATAAGGAATTTTTCTAAAAAATATTTTTTAAATTGTATCCTTGCTACTGGGGGCATCAGCTTATATTTAAAAATGATATTTTAATTGGTAAAATATATATATAGTTTCCTTTTTTTTTTTTTTTTTTTTACAAACTGCTATCCCTGAATTTAGAAGCACAAATAAAAGAAAATGATATCTAAAGTAAAGAAAAAGTACCTATATTTCTTGTATTGGAAATGGTTGATATATATTTCCAGGGTTGAGAAATATTTAATCACATCTCAATATGTCATGTAAATTATGTTAATTTCAAAAAGCCTCTTGTTTACATAAGGGGAGGAGGGGGATATATTTTGACCAGATTTTATTTTTTAATTGAAAAAAAAAAATATATATATATAAATATCAAAGAGGCTTTCTTTATATTGAAGTGCATTACACTTTTGTGAAGCCGTACAAATGGAGATAAGCAACCGACCAAAAATACCACTCGTCCTCAAACTTCCCAGCTTAAAAAAATAAAATAAAAAAAATAGAAGACGACATTTGGAAGTGCATTGCTGCTACAGATGTAATAACAAAATATTCGCTAGTAACAGGGTTTATGAAATGTTTCATATGAAACATAGACAAAGCAGTAAGAGAATATACGTCTATCATCTTGAAGCGTAGCCATGTTAGTGAACAGTTCTAAGAATACAAATGTACTTGGAATAGATCGTTCTAACCCTTTCATTCTAAATCGACATAAAAATACTTGAATCTTTCCTTCTCCTTCGTCTCAGTTTTTTTTCCCCCCCGGGAATATAGTTCTAATGCACAAAGAAACGTTAACCTACGTCAATAGAAAGAGTTGCTTCATTAACTTATTTGCTACATCTGCAAATGTAAACAGCGAGGCCGAGCTACGTCGACTCTAATGCATGATGGAATATCTTTGTTGCATACGTACATAGTAAAAAATAATTATTTTATATGTCAGGCACCATTATTTGAAATGTAATACATTAATAATTAATAGAAAAATAAGACTTTTTGTTCTCCCAACTTTTTGTTAATGAAAAAAATGGACGATCTGACAGTATCCAGTAGCTTGTAAAATCTATGCATATTTCTTTTTATGTTGTTTTTTTTTTTTTTTCCTTTTTTTTTAGATTGTGTGAAGTGCTGTATAATAAGCTAGTACAGTATCCCCCCCCCCCCAAAAAAAAAAAAAAAAATCTAACTGGCTGGCAAATCAGCACCTTCATTTATCTAATGTTTAGAGCTATTCCCTGAGCAATTATGCTAAGGAGTGTTCCCTTCATTAATAAGCCTTAGGGCTCCTTCACACACTCTTTTTAAGCATATTAAGGTTATGTGCACACTACATAGAACTTTAAGCAGATTCCGCTGCACGCCCCACTTGAAGTTCCACATTCCGGCAGATTCCGCCGTCCACCCAAATAATTGATATGTTAATTCTTTGGGCCGCCAGCGGAATCTGCCTGAGCATAGAATGGAGCATTGAGACGGGTGGAACTTCAAGTGGGGCGCACGGTGGAATCTGTTCTACATACGGATACGGTAGTGTGCACATACCCTAAGGCTATGTTCTCCCTTCAGGAACATAGCAGGGAAAGGTGGCTGTCTCATTATAATCATGGCCCACAATAATGATCATAATCATTATTAGTGATCGTCAATTTTACGGGACTTTCCCGCTATGATCCCGAAGTGGGAACATAGTCTAAAAGTTTTTACATGTGTTTTTAGTAGCCTTTTTTATTTTTTGACATCTTTTTTTTCTCTTCATTTTCTTTTTGTTTTATTTGAAGTCATATGTGAAAAAAGAAAAGTTTAAAAAAAAAAAAAAAGAAATGGTTGCTATAGCATTTGTATAGAATTTTGATTTCAACTAAGCCCCTTCAAAAATTTGGTAAATATAGAACAAAAGAGCAAACCTAGACTAGACAGTCTACCGATGCAACAGATTTATCAATAATCTTAGGCTACTTTTATAAATTTGGGGCACGTTTAAAAGACAGTATTAGTAAATTCCTTGTTGTATGTTTATACTGGAAACCAGTCATGACTTTCATGCTGCATGAACCATGAAACCTCAGAACGGTCCCCAGTGGCTTCTCCCCAACCCACCAGTCTTGATTCATAGATCTCTCCCTGTTTGTGTAAAGGGCGATATCTATTAATCAACACCGGTGGGGCATGGATAAGCCACTGAAGACCACTCTAATAACTTGTGTCTCAGACAGCATGAAATGAGTGATGATAGGTTCCCTTTAACATCTATAGAAAAAATGTGTAAATTTGGACCTGACTGCAGTGTTTTTATATTTTAAAAAAGGCACCAAAAACACATGAGAATGCGCTATGTGAAGCCAGTCTTATAGGACACATATGCAAAGTTGGGCTGTTCCTGAACTATTCCTGTACCCACTTTTAACTATTCTTACAAACCTACAGTCTGTTTTATTTTATTATATATTTTTTGCAAGCCAAACTGTTATGTGGTCAAAGCAGCTACTACCTACTAGTGTTGAGTGGATGTAAAATTTTTTGGGTTCGGGAATGTTATCTGAACTCGAATGTTTTGTGTCTGAAACCACGTGGCTGCAGAGGTTCCATATTTTCTTGGCAGCCCTAGAGAGCGGCATCCAACTTCTGCAGCCAGGGGGAATTAAACACAGAACGCTCAGATTTGGATAACATTCCCGAGCCCAAACATTTTCTGAGATCTACTCAATACTACTGCCTACCAAACCAGCTAAGAAATCAGGAGATCAGCCACTTTGCACCCAATGGGCTTCATCTCTCTAAATGAACAGAAATCTTGGCCCTGTTGCACATAACCACAGTGCCCTATGCCACTAGGCCAGTTTTCCATTGGACAGACTTGATAAGCGAAGCCCAAGTGTTTTTTTTTTTCTTTCTTTTTTTCTTTACATGTTGTATGATCACGATAAACGTGGCAGGTAAATAAACTGAATCAATGATATCTTTACCATACTTTAGAAGCGGTATTACCCAAGCTTGCCTCCCCTTCATGCCATGCTCAGTAGATGCCTACTGAGTTAGTATTGAACTAACATTCCTATGTAATACTAGTACAGTAAGAACAAAATACACAACCTACAATATCATAAAGGGGTTGTCTGCTTGGATTCATCAATTAGTTTTATTAGAGGGGTCAGCAAGGAACCCCTACAATTGGCTGTAAACTTTGGGGAAATCAAACAGAAAGTGTTCACTTTTTCTGCAGTGCCACCACAGGAAAATTGAAGTACTACACAGTTTCCTGCTGCAATCGGAATACAAAAATGGGCCGGGTCCTCCAGAGCTACAGATGCGCTTTGTAGCCATTATCTTCTCTCGTTATAGTGGCTCTATAAAACCAGACAACCCCTTTAAAGGGTCTATAAAGATTTTGTTAATAAATTTCTAACATTCATTATTTGTATCATCAGTTATTGTTTAAACAACCAATACGAGGTCTTATTACTTTAATCGACTTCAGATGAAGGTCCACAACATATGTCTATTTGTTGCATAAAAAGTTATTTCTAGTGATCCCCAATCTGGCAGCTGGACATAATGGGAATTGTAGTTTTGCAATAGGTTGGAGGTCAATGAAATATTCTGATAAAACAACAGAAGTAAACCAGAAAGGTGTGCCATGCAATGCCATGACAAGTGAATGTGCTGTATATTGCTACATACCATTGGTTTCACTGCACAGGTAGGAGAAGCATCTAACATAGAAGAAGGGAGTTTTGTTTTGTTTTTTTATAAAGAAATGATGATTTTATTTTTTATTTTAAATTCTATATAAATAATAAGGTATTGAACTATTATTGTATGTCCCCATACATTTGTGGCCTATCTCTATCTGAGATGTTTCTATATTGTTATTGATATTTAAAGACAGCAATGACTTGGGTCTGTCGGAGATTACTGTGAATCTGCAATGGTCTATCAATAGGTGGCATCGTTCTAGTTGAAATTTGAATATGTACGTGGTCTTGCCATGGCTGCCAATAAAAAGCCTAGCAGATTGATGCATAGTGTAACTTGTACTTTATTAATTCAAGTCTCTACTCCTCAGGCTTAGAGGGATTGTCCAGAAATTTACACTTTTTGTTGTTTTTAAGGCTGGGAATTTTGTAAAATAACAAAACTGACCTCACTGATCCCCCATCAGTTAGGGTTAAACATGTCCTAGGTCTCCCATCAGTATCTCATTCCTGGTACCTCCTGGCAAGAGACATGAGACCACAGCAGCCAATCACCGCCACAGTAGTGACCCACTATGGCTCTGAATGAGAACCTTCATCACCTCTGAATGAGAATGGGAGAGGTTAGGTGAAGCATGTCTTATTTTACAACATTGCCAGTCTTTAATTAAAATGTCCAGCAACCCCTTTAAGGGTACAGTGGATAGAGTTACTGAATGACTGCTGTGATCAAGGCCTTATGGCCAAAATGCGTCTAGCGTGAACGTTTTTTTTACCACCCATGTTGGATTCTACAATAAAGATCAGTCTTTTATGGACTTCGTGCTGGAAAGTTTTCTTCTTGTGACTGAAGGATTGATAGTCTTCCTTCAATTCACTATAACTTTTCATATATTTACTGAAGTCCAACTCATCCTGGATTATGAGTCCAATGGGTGGAGTGGCTCAGCGATCGAACCCTATAAGCATGCATAGAGAGACAGCTGAGTGAGTGAGGACCACCCAAAACACTACAGTGAGTAGGTAGTTCAATCAAGATATACTAAATGTATCTCAACAATACTATAGATCAATCTAATCGGCTTCCTGGCTCTTGTGATATGCTTGAAAAGAAGGTATGAAGGTCAAAATAATACAGCAGTAAAGATACCTGATGGTAGATGCCATGACCATAATGGCAGGGCCACAGAGAACATGAGTTGTGGACTTTCACACACATAGCTTCATCTCATCTTATTAAGAAATTCCCTTATTACTGTTATAAACACCATTAGATAGACATAACCCATTGGACTGGCCATATAGTGCAGCTATACTCTATTCATATCAATGAACAAAACAATGTTGACTTCAAAACCCCCGAAAATGTATTGCAAACCATGGTGAGATGTTACAAGCTACTGAATTTCTATTCAGAAGACCCAATTCTAATTGTGCTAAGTGCTAAAATTTTATTCTTTCGTTTTTCCATTCTTTTCAACTTGTGCAACGTTCCTGTGTAGGCCTCTCTGGATATGAGTCGTGAAATCATACTTGTCCGTACAAAGGTGTTGGCATATACTACACTGAAAAGGTCCATTTTCCCCATGGCAGCTCATATGTAGAGCATACATAACTTCATCCAGAAAGACAATGCCACAGTGCACACATTTAGTTGAAAGTTCATCTTGTGTACTTTTATCCACTTTCTCAGTTTTCGCTACATTCAATGGACCATCATCCTTTACGCTCAAAGGTGACTTAATTTTCTCTCTCGAGGCCCCATTGGATGCTGACCCAGGTCTGGAATGCTTCATTGCCAAGTCTAGAGGAATGTCATTATCTGATCCAACAGTGGAATATTGAGCAGGCAGGTTAAAGGTGGGATAAGGCACATAATTTGGGCAAGGGTTTGGTAGGCCAGGCACATGACTCAAGTAGTGAGGATTTCCAGGAACGGACAGCTTATATTTACTCCAAAATCTCAGCCAGTCAGATTCACTCTGGAAGTCATTGTGGACTAATGGAAGTCCAAAGAGCGGATACTGATATTTTTCTATCGGACTTCCTGGGGGAGAGTAGTTTGGATGTTTAATAGGTCGCATATATTTTTCGATTGGGCTACCTCTTTCTGAGCTGCCTTTGCTATCGGAGATAGATGAACTGTTTCCTGGATCTCCACTGCTTTCCTGAGGACTTTTTATCTGTATGTGCAAAGGTTGCATCCTTTTGTGGACATCCATAGTTTGGCTGACTATTATTGTCTGCTGAGCAGAATGGCTTTTAGTCAATGATGCTTGGGACTCATATTTATTCATAACAAGTTGCTGAGCTTCTCTCTGGTGACCTTCCATTGAATGATCATCCGACCTCCTCTCCAACGGACTTCCATTAGTTTGCTCCTCGTTGCTCCCTCTTTGATGTTTATTTAACTGTTCCGTCTGCAGTGCGTCTGGGTTAAGGCGTTTCCTTGTCCGTCTCCTAATGATCTGCTCTCCATTGTTTTGCTTAATGATGTTTAAAGGTCTGGGAGTCTGTAGAAGAGATAAAACACGTGTCAAATAAACCAAAAGTCATCTACTTTGGATGATAACATTCCTTTTAGAGGCAATCAAGTACATTACACTACGCATGCAGAATTTATTAAAGAGGAGTAATTTATGAAGAAAAATACAGCATATAATCCTAATGACTACTGTGAGAAGGCTTGTCAATACTTCCCGAGATTAACTACTAGGTCCATGCACTACATGCAATGCAATTATTTAGCACAGCTCTCAGCCGGCACATGGTTCATCATTTGGTACCACCTACTGTTCCTATGGTCTTTACATTCACCATTTGTTTTTTTATCAAGAGACAGTGGGAGAGATCTATGGTTAATGATGTACCATATGAATGGTGGGCCAGTCTTTTCTGAAGGCTGTTAAGAAATCAAGATTTGCAGGTCACCTCTAGTGCTGAGGAAAATAGATTCATTGAACAAATCGGAAAGGTTAAAGGGGTTATCCAGTGTTAGAAAAACATGGCCACTTTCTTCCAGAGATAGCACAGCTCTTGTCTCCAGTTTGGGTGGCGTTTAGCAACTCAGTTCCTTTGAACTGAATGGAGCTTAATTGTAAACTACAACTGACCTGGAGACTAGCGTCATTTTGTCCCTAGAGGAAAGTGGCCATGTTTGTTTAATGCTGGATAACCCCTTTAAAGACGTTGTCCGGGGAACAGAAGATGGATAAACCCTTCTGCTTCCCGGTGCTGAAACTTTTTCATTCCTTACGAGACATGGGGGGCAGGGAAGGGATATTTTTGAGACAAAGAATGTAAGAAAGTGAGCATCAGGGTAAAGTGAACACTTCAGCCATCTTCTGCCCCCCAGACAACCCCTTTGAGGGGTTTCCCCAATTCACAAATTGGGGGAGAAGTATCTGATTGGTGGTGTATTAACTACCAATTATGAGCAAGCTGGTCCCTTCTGCCCAAACTGAATGGAGTGGCTATGCGCAAGTTTGGCCACTGCTCTTTTCACTCTGTATCGGACCTTAGAACCGTGCTCAGCTATCTTAGAGGCCCCTATAAAAAAAAGTGTATGGAGCAGCAACTGAGAATGTGTGTTGCCACACCATTCAGTTGGGGCACAAGGACACCCATTCTCATAAATGGTAGAAACTAGAGATGAGCGAATGGGGTTCGAGTCGATCCGAACCCGAAAGTTCGGTATTTGATTAGCTGGGGCTGCTGAACTTGGATAAAGCTCTAAGGTTGTCTAGAAAACATGGATACAGCCAATGACTATAACCATGATTTCCACATAGCCTTAGGGCTTTATCCAAGTTCAGCAGCCACCACTAATCAAATGTCGAAAGTTCGAGTTTGGATCGACTCGAGCATGCTCGAGGTTCGCTCATCTCTAGTAGGAACGCCTGCCGTTGGAACTCTACCAATCAGATACTTATTTCCTAAACTGTGCATAGATCAGAGTGGCAATATTATAATGGCCCCTTTAAGCCCTTTATTGGTCTCGCATGTTGGGGCATTGAATTGGTGACCTCATCAGTGAATAAGTGACCCATAAATCATGATCTATAACTACACGTTATACTAATTAGAGATGAGCGAGATTACAGTAATAACCAAGCAAAGAACTCCAGTGGGTGCTGGGAAAATCTGGCTGCAGTCCTGGGAAACTTCTCCCAGTCACTACAGTGATTGGTACAGTGAGCTGTGGAGTGGTGGATCTAGAGCTATAGTACTTTGTACTAAGCGTATTGAAACACAGTGCTCCCTCTGCATAGGACATTTCTATGGAACTGTAGACTCAATCACTAATACACAGATTAGGCCCATCACTCATACTGTTCGTAACCACATAGTCCTCATTTAGTGACAGCAGGCAAACAAGCATACTGTATCCTGCTGTTTGTTCACACTGGGGTGTTCACAGAATAGGGGTGTCCACATATGTTCACAATGACCATGAGGGAGCAGGGTAAGGCTAGTCAGACCTAGGTCCTCCTTTCCATGGTTCTCATGAAGTCACAGGCACTGCTTCTATGATACCCAAATCTCTGCTCTAAAACCTCAGTAATTTATTGTCCGTATTTTTAGAAAACATCCCCCTGTGGATATCTAGTCATACTATCGTTTTTACATACATCACTAATTTCCTATTTGCTACATATACAACTGGACATATGACTAGGCTTGTTCGCACTGTTGGTCAGTATTTGGCCAATATTTGTAATCAAACCACGAGCAGAGCTGAATTTTTGCTACAGATACTGACCAAAACACTTCATGGGAACCCGCCCTTAGCCTCCAAACACTATGAACAAGCTGATCACAAAAATAATAAAAAATAAAAACGGTTGTCATTTGCTCCTTCTACTATCTGTGTTCAAAGAGGTAAATGCAATAGCTGAAGGGTAGACACTAGACATTAGACTACTAAACACTGACCACTAGAGATGATGGAGCCAATAAATAACTGGGTCAAGTTGTGATCATTTTATTAACCCCTTTATGACCGAGGTCATTGATGCTGGGTGGATGTCCGGGTCAAATTAATGCAATGTTCCTCCTCGCCTTCTAAGAGCCATAGCGTTTTTAGTTTTCCACAGGGCTGGTTGGGGTGTAATTTTTTTACGTCATGATCTCTAGTTTTTATTAATTATTAAATTGCATACAATGTATATAGCATAGCATAGATCAGTGTTATCGGCGATCTGTGCATAGAGCCTGCCTGATAGCAGATTCTATACACAGAACGCAGATCCGACAGGACGGAGGTAAGTGACTTACCCCTGCCTGTCAGTACAAGCGATCAGGACCCCGCAGAATGGCTGCGGGGGTCCTGATCAGTCAGTGACAGGTGCTTGTCCTACCTTAAACGCTGCAATAGCTATAAATTGTAGCATTTAAGGGTTTATAACTACCCCAAATGGGAATACCCCTTTAAAGGAAATGCAGAGGTAGCACTTTTACAAAGGACCTGGTGCTACATGTAAACCAAAGGCTCCTTGGAAGCATTACTGCCCCCCCCCCCCTCTATTTTGGTCATAAGTGCTGAAAAATATCTGATACTTATAGGAAATGTGGTGCATGTCAAAATTTAGGTACACTTACAATGAAAATTTTGGGTAACAGTATATGTATTTATTGCGTTTCTCTACCTCTGCACAGGACCGCTTCTTGACTTTCCATAGAATAAGCTTAGAACAAGATCAACAAGAAGTAGGTATCCCATTAATAATTCATGTTCTGATCATCCCTGACTTTTCTTAGGTTATAGCATTCATTGCTGACCTGGAGCCTCCTACCACCTCTATAGAAGTTCGTAAAGTCATCATCGGCCTGTCAATTCCTTCCTAGCATGGTATTCTTACACTAATGTGTGGCTCTATACAGAGAGTAGAAGAGAGTCTCATTTGCCTTTCTATAGGATCTTTTCAGCATGAGGCCGCCTGTAAGGTCATCGTAGGGCTGAGTTTGAAAGAGATGAAGAAGGGACTTTATAAGGGGCATGTAGTGAATTTATATTATCTAGAGGTGTTAAAGTAACAGATACTGTTCCTACCAGTAGGTAATGCACCAACATAGAGAATTCACATCAGGGCTCTGTTACGTCCAAGTAACAATAAATATAAAGGGCACAATACCAATAAAATGCTATTTTACCGTAGGAAATATGACCCAAAATATTCCTAGCAGTCTATTTACTGTTTCTGTATTGCTGAGCTCCAAAAATATATAGATAGGAAAAGTTTAGAATTTTTTGCAATGCTTCATTTTACCTGTCTCTCTTCTTTTGGTAAATGGGATGAGTGACACAAAATCTGATGGCAATGAATAAGCAAAGAGGAGAGGAATAAACATCCCGAGCAATAGAGTTTCCGAAATGGAAAATGCCACGCTGTGTTTTAGTGAGTTTTAGAAAAATCGGGCAGTGGTGTTATTACACAGCAAGAAGGAAAACACAACAATAGACCATTTAAACTGCACTTTATAGAATTTGTTGCACTTCATAAGTCAAAGGAAATACTGCAGGTAAAGTTCACTATAAATTCTGTTGCAGGAAAATATCTCAGTGCCAATAATATCAGCTCTCTGGGGAGCAATGGATCTCGGGCTATTTTCCGGAGGAGTAGAGAATTTTACAATAAATATTATGTGAAGGGGATAGAGAGAAAGGCTTTAACAACTAATGCTGCTGCACTAGAAGACAACCTAAGCTGGCTCTAATGAAGTGCTATATATTGTATTCGCCAGTAAAGATGTGGTAGCTTCACGGAACATGAATCGCATTAGAAAAAGTTCTGAAGGCTATTGTTTACCGAGCCCGGCGCATAAATCAAGATGTCTAAAAAGTAAAGATTCACCTTTAATGGCAATAACTCAACATATAAAAATCACTGGCATGGCATAGAGTCTGCTGATGGTTGCGTTGGGCTCGGAGAATTTGCAACTTCTCATAAACTTTCAGATTGTTGGGAAAAGCAGAGACAGATCCATTATATTCGGAATTTGTTATCTGAGAAATTCAATGGGTATTCCTATGAATAAAGTTATGGCTTATCGAGCTATAAGTGAGTGGAGCTGTATTGCGGCATTTGTGGGTTCCATTTAAAGTTGTACTAACTCAGAAAACCGTGACATATCTAGCAATAAAGAATATGGAGGAAAGACACCTGGAGATAGCGCTACTGAGATCTTTAGATTTTTTTTTTCTTTTCAAAAAGTTTTTAAATGTATCTGTCGTTATAACTTTTAAAATCTAAACCAAACATTGCTGTGTGGCATTTTCTGTTTTCTAAATTTATTTCTCAAAGAGTCAGAAAATAGGAAGTCCTGTGCATCCCAGACCATCTGAGCGCTTACAGAGAGAAGGCAGTCACGTGATTGATGGACACATTGAGCCGTGACTCTCTGTACTGACCGGAATTCCTGTGTTTAGTTTGTTTTTTTCAACCAGCACAAGTCAGAAAATCAGGAGACTGGACCTGGATTTCTGGTAAGTACAGCTTTGTTTTACAGCATGATAACAACAACAACAAAATAATGGCTGTATATGGCAAACTTGCTTTATTTTACATCTACTGTTGATTTAGATTATGAAAGTTATAACCACAGGTACGCATTAGGTCCAAAATTAGGTGTTTAGAGGTGTATCACACCTTCCTCAGATACAGGGCAGGAAAACCTGCGTAAATCAGTGCTGATCTCTCTCATTTACACAGCCAATTACACAGCTCGATACTTGTGTGTCCAGGGCTGCACAATTGTACGCAACTGTGTTATTTACGCTTTGCACCTGATAATATGTAACTCTAGACAAAAACGTAAGCAAACTGCACGCAACTGCCTAATTTATGCGCCTTGCTCCTGATAATCTGTACGCATGTGCCTAAACTGAAAAGTACTTCTACACGATCTGATCACAATCATTTTTTTTTTAAGTTTTATGTTCGGGATCACTATCATGCACCTGTGCCATCTACAGTTTGTCCTACATACAACATTTTATTTCTAGCAACATAATAAATGTTGAAAACTACTTATTGCAGTTGAATCAAGTCATAAATAAGTGACTGCACTTCATATAGAAGATTCCAAATCTATCTATTAATCAATCATCTTATTTTTTTCCTAGACCTGGCAATAATACATTTGCTTTGCCTACCGAGTGCAGTTTCTGGTAGAGGCCACAGGCGTTGCAGACGTAGCCACCATTTGCATTCTTTCGCCAAAGTGAAGTCTTTGTGGTCAGGCAGTTGGCACAAAAAACCCCGGAGCCTCTGCGTCTCTGAAAAATAAAGAAAGCAAAACATACATCAAACATGAGCAATAATATTATTTTTACAGAGAGTGAAATTAGCAGAGGTTTTCTTCAACGCAACCGTACAGGGTCTATTCTTTGGGGAGATCAACAGGCCAAGTTTACAGGCCAAATTAAGCACAAATGTAATTGTCTTCGTCACAATTAGATCTACTTGTTCTAATGAATTACTTCGCTTTTAGGAATAATATATATATACTGGGGCTGCCGGCCTAAAGTAAGGATTAAATGTCGGCTACTAAAAAAAATTGGCAGAAGAGCTGCAAAAGAAAATACGAGAAAACTATAACAATCATTTTTTACCTCTATAGATTAATGTATGGCCTGACAAGTACATGGTTATTAAGCAAATGAAACTCTACTTAAATTAGTCATAGGATTCTGAATGGATAGCACTTAACAACAAAAAGATAACTTAATCATACGGTAAGGGAAATAAATAGGCTTTAATCTTTATGGCAGTAATCAGTTTCGATAAAATTTGCAATGTAATTAAAAAAAAGGAAAGCGAAAAGTGAAAAAAGTCAAAAGTCAGCCATTTTGAACTATAGCAACCCATTTCTCATTTGGTCCCATACACTGCCTCAAATGGTTTTTTTTTTTAATTACTGTAATATACTTAATCCTACATCTGCTGATGGACTGCATGACACAGCAAATCAAGGAACTCCTTTCACAAACTCCGCCCCCACGGAACCTTTATACTAAATATGTACAACAGTACAGTAGGTTTTTCTAGACAAGACTTGGCAAAGGTAAGGAAAACAGGGCACCTAAAAGTACTATAACAGTTACAAAAATTAAAGTATGCCAGTTCTTTAAGGATTAATCCATTATTATTAATCATTTTTTGACAAGTCTAGAAGACCAGCCCATAGATGTGTATGCTTCCTTATGGGAGCAGTTTAAGCAGCTCTTTCAATGTAGAGATCTAGGAAATGCCAGAATCCGAAAAAAATAAATACTTTTTCTGAAGCTGGCAATTTCCACTAATTTATTCACAAATCTAATAGAAAATGTCACTGTCAATTGTTGCTTCCCAGCAAAAAGGCAAGAAAAGACCGCAGAGAGATTTATTAAGCATGACTGCAGAGATAATGAACCCTCTAAATTAAGGGCATTCGAAATATCCACCGGGAGAAAATGAACATGTATAGCAACAACTCAAGAACATATTACTTACCTATAAAAGGATTATTGTCATTCACAAAAGACACAGAACCTCTCTAAAATGTTCTTTATATACTAGGGACTTGTACAGGGGAATACAAATGCATTAGGGAATATCTACTTTATATATGGCTTTTTTATGTGCAACAATACAACATATGGTGGGCCATAAAGGGGGCCCTATCAATGGCAAACATAGAACATGAAAGAGCCTTACAGCAAAGATAAAGGGGGTCAACCATTAGGGTTGATTCTGGTCAAATTTACACAACCTAGTTTGATAGCAATTCAGTTCCTCTAGACAGAGTAGTGTTGAGCGAGCATGCTTGGTCGGGATCCTCGATTGAGCTTGATGCTCAACCAAGTACCTAGTGTTGCTTGGGTGCTCAATATACAAAAAGCAAATCAACAAGCTTTAAGACTGTGGATTATACTTACTGTTCCAGTCTTCGCGGCTCAGCCAATCAGCGGCTCAGCCAATCAGCGGCTGCAGCGGTGTCCTGGCAAATATAGTTAGCTGGGTGGTAAATATATTTTCAACCCTTCCCCCCACCTATAGAGCATAGACTGGCCCCCAAGGGGTTAACTTAACCTTCGGGGGGGGGGGGGGGGGGAGAATGTCACTTGTTTTCAATGGGGTTCCATGAGTCGAGCACTCGAGCAAGGAAAAGTGCTGGACTCGAGTAACGAGCACTCAAGCACTTTAGTGCTCGCTCAACACTAGTCCTTGGATGTCCCCAAGCAGAGGAAAGATTTCCTGCAAAAATGCTAATTTTTAGGACAAGCCAACCAACAACACCCACTCTTATGGCAGGTTATTTGAGTCAAATGTAAAAAAGGAAAAAAAAATTGTAAAAATAAACTAAATATTTTAAGTCAGCAGCACAGACACCACATATTAAAAGAGTTAACTCCTCTCTTTACCAGGTTCCTTATTTCAAACAAGTAAGGGTCATGTGAGATGGCTATATTGTGTATATATCCCTGAGCTCCAAGAGCAGGGTAGTAAGTCCTCTGCTAGCCAGAACAGAAGGTCTTACTCTGCAATCAAAATGAAGCTCCTATATCAGTGGCGATTCTGTAATACCTTAATAGCTGTTTCTAACAGCAGAATTTGATGGTCTAAAGAGGGACACAAAGCTTAGGGCCACAAAGAGACATAAAGAGGGACACAAAGCTTAGGGCCAGAGAGAAGGCGCAGAGTTGACACCTATCATATCCCTTGCTTGCCCAATGGGCGGGCAGGAGGAGCTTTGGGGGGGGCAAAGCAAGGTGGAGAGGAGGCGTGGCCTCCTCCCGCTCCTCATTTATCATGATTTATTCCCACTTGCAGGCATAAATCATGATCCAAATCTACACCTACTAGTAGCAGGTGTAGATTCGGTACACCGGGTGTTGAGTCGAGCGCCCGGCAGGCTGGATTCACTAGAGGCATGAATTGGCCAGAGAAAAGGGGGCAGGGCCTAATTTAAGACCGTTGTACAAGTATGATGTTCTTGATAAATCCCCCCATGGTGTACAAAGAAGAGAAGGGAGCCACAGCAAAAAGAAAAGTGGTTCCTTCATTATTGTGCCATCCAGGACAGAAGATCTTCGTGATTGCTTCTTCCATTACATCCTATCAATGACCTACTGGCCAATGCCCACTTGTCTTATTCATAAATAACAAATTTCCTCTTGATTAAGAAGTCCTACACAGGCAAGTGTTACACCGGGTACTCAATGACCCCACAGCAGTGGTGCATTTCTTTGGTCTCAAGGATTCTTGAAATATCAGAACAAGATAAATTGAAACCAGAATGATGTCCCGAGACCGTGAATGAGATTTATCTGCTTCATCCAAGAGAGCAAAGTCTAGCAAATTCACTTTAATAAACAGAAAATTACCTTTATTATAAACCAGCAATTTTCAAGGGTTTATTCCAATTTCACCAATTTATTTAACACAAGTCTGTGCTGCAGAAGGGAAGTCGATTGCCAAAAAGAATACAATGGATGTAATTGTACTGTGATACATTTAAAATAAAATCCTTTGTGCAGACATAATTTTGGCCTGAAGACTGGAGCACTTTCTTGGCAATGAATGGGCATTTGATTCATCAAGTGTTTCACAATGCATAAGAATTTAGGGGGAAAAAAAGGTAGACCCTGGTACTGAGCCAGTTTTTCTGTGGATGCGAGCATTAGCAGGAACACCTTAGCTAAACTAATTACAGACATACGTTTTCGGCTCAATTGTCAACTATTCAATTTATTATTGATACCGGGAGTATAAGGGAGAGATTTGCATAAATGCCTGGCACATGTGTGAAGTAACTTAAAGGAGAAGTCCGGTGAAATTTTTTATTAAAGTATTGTATTGCCGCCCCCCCCCCCCCCCCCCCACAAAAAAAAAAAAAAGTTATACAAATGGCCAATATACAATTATTACGGGAAATGCTTATAAAGTGTGTTTTTTTCCCTGCACTTACTAATGCAGTAAGGCTTTACCCCCTGGATAACATGGTGATGCCACTTCCTGGATAAAATAGTGATGTCACTTCTTGGATAAAATAGTGATGTCACTTCCTGGATAACATGGTGATGTCACTTCCTGGATAAAATAGTGATGTCACGACCCGACTCCCAGAGCTGTGCAGGCTGTGGCTGCTGGAGAGGATGATGGCAGGGGGACATTGAGGGACACAGGGCACTGGAGGGACACTGAGCATCCCTCTGCCATCATCCTCTCCTGTTTACTAGCATTAAAGCCTTACTTAAATCTGTAAAGGGGGAATTTACTTGAGGCAGATTTGTTGCTGAAATTTTACCAACATCCCCTATTAATTTTATTGGGGCTTTCTGTAAAATTCCAAAACCTGCTACAGAATCAAACCCCATGTAGAGAGCAGAATTTTAGTTAAACAATTTCTGCAGTAAGGCCTATTATTTTCTTGGAATTGGAGACATGCTGACTAGTGTTGGGTGAGTATGCTCAGTCAAGCATAGTGCTCAATCAAGCTTGATGCTTGATTGGGCACCTAGTAGTGCTTTTAAAATATTTGTACTATTGTAGTGAGACAGAGCTCCTGGCATCATCATTCGTGATGAGGGCAGGAGCTCTGAAACAGTATAAGGCTGGGTTCACACTACGTATATTTCAGTCAGTATTGTGGTCCTCATATTGCAACCAAAACCAGGAGTGGATTAAAAACACAGAAAGGATCTGTTCACACAATGTTGAAATTGAGTGGATGGCCGCCATATAACAGTAATTAACTGCCATTATTTCAATGTAACAGCCGTTTTTTAAAATAACAGCAAATATTTGCCATTAAATGGCGGCCATCCACTCAATTTCAACATTGTGTGAACAGATCCTTTCTGTGTTTTCAATCCACTCCTGGTTTTGGTTGCAATATGAGGACACAATACTGACTGAAATATACGTAGTGTGAACCCAACCCAGGTACAAAACAAATAAAAAGAAATAAAAGCAGCCATACTTACCTGTCCATGCTCCTCTCAATGCCCACTGGCTCTGGTCCCCTGCTCAGTGACAGCCTGGTCAGCCAATTACTGGGACCAAAGTCGGCACTGGAGGGCATCGGGAGGAGCGCGGACAGGTAAGTATGACCACCTATTGTATTTTTTCGTACAAATTTCTGTATTTTTCATCCCTTAAAGGGATGTTTAAATGAGATATGCAAAAATAAGAAGGAAAAATATATAATAGGTTAACAGGCACTCGCCGCTCGGCTGAGCAGGGGGGCACCTAGTAAAATGCTCAAGTCTCCCATTGATTTCAATGGGAATTGTTACTGGAGTTTTACAATTGAGCACTGAAAAACGCTTGACTCGAATAACACGTGGATCGTTAAGGCACCTGTGCAGTGTTCAGACAAGTGATGAATAGGAGAAATCCTGCCTGGGGCATTCCTAATGGTGAAGAGGGTGGGGAGGAGGAACGGAGGGGTGTTGCAGGCCCAGGGCACAGACACTCCAATTTGACACAGGGCTGCAAGATTAAAAGTTGCAGGAGCAACAGAGAGGCGGTGAAAGCCTAGGGCACAGACACTCTAGGCCAAGTCAATTGGACACAGGGCTGCAAAACAGACCTCAGGATATCTAACGATACAAGAGTTTTATTTTTCTGGGGGGGGGGGAGTTGCTTTAAGGGTGGCAATATGGCATTTGCCAGTAGAGTGGAGTATTCGCAGCATCATGTTAATTCCCCCCTCAGAACATGTAGTGACATTGGCCTCTGAATTGTTCTGCATTTCATTAATCAGTCTACGTCGATAGCACCAGCAGCATGCAACCGTCAGCCACATTATACATTTTCAATAACCTCTCCCACAATCATTTATCAGCGCCACAGGCTCAACCTATTGCTGTAATCTGATCCTTCTTCAATAGCTGCGAAAGACTGAATGATTTACTTTGCGCATTTTATATTTCCCTATATGAAACATACATTATAGGAGACGGCAGGCGGCGTCAGGGAAGATTCTAGGAAGAGGACGTGGTTGGTTTATCATGTAAATGAATTAGCTGTCTTCTAGAAAAGCTGAAGAATAGACATCCTGGTCATATGTTTAGGGGAGGGCAAGCTACTGTTCACTGTTATCAGTCATTTTAGACCTGGAGTGTTACTGTATTGTATTGTTCTTTACTGGGATTATGGACCAGACTAGAAATGTGCGAACCAAACAAATTTTTCGTCTGTGCTGCGCTTTTTCTTTCAATTTAACTGGTTTCAGAAAGGTATATAGATTTGTAATTTATTTCTATTTAAAAAACTCAAGTCTTCCAGTACTTATCAGCTGTTGTATGTCCTGCAGAAAGTGGTGTATTCTTTCCAGTCTGACACAGTGCTCTCTGCTGCCACCTCTGTCTATGTCAGGAACTGTCCGGAGCAGTAGCAAATTCCCATAGAAAACCACTACTGCTTTAGACAGTTCCTGACATGGACAGAGGTGGCATCAGAGAGCACCGTGTCAGACTGGAAAAAAAACACCACTTCCTGCACGACATACAGCAGCAAGATTTGACCACAATCCCCCCACACACACACACACACCTGTGAAACACGTTGTAGCAAAACTGCAAAGTGAAGTGTCCTTTTGGTGTTATTTGCTATATACTGTACACACAGAGCACGGATGTGACTCCACTCACAGCTTATGTATAAATGAATACAAATACTTAGAGAGATGTTAATCTCTGAGTCATTTCCTTGTAGGCGTATGTAACCATCAAATGTTCTACAGTTTATTTTTTCACTCACAAGTTCCCTTTTTTTCTGTAGTATTAACCTACAAACTAGATAACATGTCTGTGAGAACAGATTACAGTGAAGAGGCAGGGATTTGACTAACATTAACGGACAACAAATTTGTCATTGTGTGGCTAAGTTCATACACAGTATTGTTTTTAGCCATTTGATGTCCATCTTTTTAGATGTCCGACATTTTAAGGCCAAATACTTTAAGGTGACTTTGTACCCTCAATCTGCCCCCTCCCCCACCCCCCAAAAAAACCAAAAACAATTGTACCGTCAGATAGCTGCTTTTAATCAAAGATTTGTCCTGGGGTCCGTTCAGCAGGTGATGCAGTTATTGTCCTAAAAAACAACTTTTACTCTTGCAGCCCTGTGTCAAATTGGCATAGCTTTCCTCGCCTCTCTGCCCTCCTCATCATTAGGAATGCCACTGGCAGGACTTCTCCTAATCACCACCTGTCTGAACACTGTACATGTGCTGGATCGTTAAGGCACCTGTGCAGTGTTCAGACAAGTGATGAATAGGATAAATCCTGCCTGGGGCACTCCTAATGGTGAAGAGGGTGGGGAGGAGAGACAGAGGGGTGTCGCAGGCCCAGGGCACAGACACTCCAATTTGACACAAGGCTGCAAGATTAAAAGTTGTTTTTTAGGACAATAACTGCATCACCTGCGAAACGGACCCTAGGACAGATCTTGGATTAAAAGCAGCTGACGGTACAAGCGGTTTTAGGGGCGGGGCAGATTGTGGGTACAGAGTCGCTTTAAAATCATGGACATGATTTCGAAATAATGGACATTGGCCTCAAAATTATGAACGTCAGAGCTATAAGCTATGTAGCTATAAGAATGGGTGATCCAGGGTGAACTATTATTTTATGGGGAATACAAGCATTTTCTAAAACAGACAGGTCAGAAAAGGCCACAAGTCCCCTTTAAAGGAGTATTCCACTCAAACATAGTGAGTTCATTAGCAACTTGACCTCAGATTAACCCTCCCAACATTACAAAGAAGCTACAATGTTGCAGATAAAGCTTGCCAGAAAGTTGTTTACATCAGCCGTCTCAGAAGGGAGGGGGGAGGAAGGGGAGACAGAGAGAGAAGCTCACACACAGAGATTTTTGTGTTTTTCGCAGAAAGCAGCAGCTCAGAACTGGGGGAAGGAGACTGAACAGATAATAACAAGTATGGAAGGAATTGTTAGTCTCACCATGGGCAGCAACATATCAAATGTTACGTTTGAGTGGAATACCCCTTTAAGGCTATGCGGCTGATCCTATCAATCCCATTATGTAAGAAAACATATACTGTCCGACAAAACTTTAAGAATATTTTCCAAACATTTCCTCAATAATAAGTGATCTCTATTAAATATCCCTCCCATTAAGTGAATTTCGACTGTAACCTTCAGAGATACAAAGAAATCCCTTCCTAAAGGCTCCATTTTCTAATCAGCTATTAATGAAGAAAGTTCTAGAACGCGTGGCCCGGAGTGTCAGTAACGCCTAACAAGTTTTACATTTGCATTTTTCCAGAACTATTCCTACCACTAACATCTAGGCCTACATCTCATTAGCTGTGTAAGAAGTTTACACGTCAAGAAGTTAGTTTGTGCTGAAGGCAGAGAATTATGCCAGGAGTAGCAGCTCGAGCAATGGAATATCATTTGGGGGCCAAAACAGCTACATTGCATTTTCAGACTGTCTAACAATGTTGACCTGACATCCACTATGGTAGTAATCACTTATCAACAAGACGGCAGCCGCCCAAGTTCCGACATATCATGCACAAAATGAAAAATTCAACATCATTTCTCTAAAGCAGAAACAATTCTTGCAAACTCTGTAGTAAAATATAATAAGCAACTTAAACAGTATAAGGAAATGTTACAGGTAGAGGGGTTTCTGGGAAAAAAGGATTGATGGATAAGACATCCATCACTGATCAGGGTGCCGACACTGAAGACCTCTGCCAATAATTTGTTCAGGGGACAATGCTTCTATTGCTAAGAGACTTAAAGGGGTTATGCAGAAAAAAAAAAAAAAAAATTAAGTCAACTGGTTTCTCAAAAAGCTCAAGTTTCCCATAGTTATCGGCCGCTGTATGTCCTGCAGGAAGTGGTGTATTCTTTCCAATCGGACACAAAGCTCTCTACTGCCACCTCTGTCCATGTCAGGAAGTGTCCAGAGCAGTAAAGGTTTTCTATAGGGATTTGCTGCTGCCTCGGACAGTTCCTGTCACAAACAGAGATGTCAGCAGAGAGCACTGTGTCAGACTGAAAAGAATACACCACTTCCTGCAGCTCATACGTTAGCTGATAAGTATGGGGAAAATTGAGATTTTTTAAATAGAAGTAAATTACAAATCTATATAACATTCCGAAACCAGTTGATTTGAAAGAAAAAGATTTTTGCTGGAGTTTAATGATCGACTGTGATTTATGGTTGAAGCTGCCAGTTACTGTTCAATATCTCTGCAGCACCACCACAGGAGAAATAAGGTTTTACGTTACATGTATTCTTGCACATACTGGCACTATCACATTCAAATTGAAGGGTTTATCTAGGATTAGAAAACAACATGGCTGCCGAATTGCAATACCACATACAACCTGAGGACTGAGGTGGTGCTGTTTTTGGAAGTAAGCAGCCATGTTTCTCTAATCCTTGACAATCCCCCAAATGGCAAAAGTGCAACAAACTAGAGGCAATGTTTGAGTCATTTCCCTAAGAGCACACTATACTCTTGAGTCTTGCTAAATACATGTATTAATGGATACGGCCTATGGTTGTATCCATGCAGTGCTGGACTGACCCACCAGGGGACCAGAGGATCCTCCGGTGGGTCCCCAGCTCTAGAACCTGTACTAACACTACTGACATGTCGTTTCTCACTGGTTCTTCATTGGTGGGCCCCCAGGATTATTTTCTCTGGTGAACCCCAGATATCCCAGTCCGACACTGTATCCATGTTTCCCAGGACTCTCTAGGGCGGCATCCAACATCTCCATTAGGGATGGTCCAAAACTGCCGAGGTTCGGGTTCATATGAACCCGAACGCTCGGCATCAGATTCCCGCTGTGTGGCCGCTCCGTGGAGCGGGTGGATACAGCGGGAGGACCGCCTGGAAAACTGGGATACAGCCTATGGCGGGAATTCGGTTCGAACCATCCCTAGTCTCCATCCACCAGTAATCAAATGCTGCAAGATGAAAACTGCAACAGAGGCTCAGAATGGAGATGTGAACAGACTCTTATATGGCAAATCTTCCAAGTTATGTATATACAAAGAAAACAAATGGTGAATGGGGGCATGGGCTAGCTGTGAACCACTTGTCATGGCGGCCATATTGTTTACCCATACAACGACCTGAAACTGCCCCTACACATTAGATAGAAAGCAGACTGATAATTTCCGTCACAAGTGACTGCATATAACATAGTGCCATATGGAGGCCACAAAAGTCTAATAAAGGCCCTATGACCACTACCCTATACCTACTAATAAAATCAATTCCCATAAAGTCTCATAACAACATTATAAACAATAAAACGTGTCTCCCGCACCAGTTCCTGGAGACGATCGGCCACACTGAACGTTACAGCACGTGAACTGGGATATAATGAAATACAGCTTACACAGACGTATTACTATCACTCCTGCTGACAAGCGGAATTACAATATTTCACTTCATTATAGAAAACAGTGTAATCTTTTCAAATGTTCGACTTTTGTAAAACATCTGCTTGCAATTTTTATGTCATATGTTTTACTATTACTGTATGAAGACATAGGCTGCGCTTCCAGATTCCAGTCTATAAAACGGATGGTGATCTATGGATAGAATACAGCACAGGCATATATTTCCTGTACGTATATATTTGTCTCAGCATAAATCTATATAGGAGGGGGTTGTGTAGTCAACCACGTAAAGGATCTAAATAAAAAGTATCTATAAAAGCCTGCTACCATGTTTACTGACACAGAGCAAACTCTTGCCCGCCAAAAAAAATAAATAAAATAAAATATCATCCATAAGCTGCACATCTCCCCATGTAATAATGGATGTGCGCTGATTAAAGCAAAGGGCCACACAAACAACCTAGCAATTGTTTGTGCAGCCCTGATTGGCAAATAATTTAACCAGCTCAGTGACTGACGATCTAGGAGACCACAGACACTATAGAGGCTAGAGACTTAGGGCTTATGCGTATGTCAAGAAAAGTTATCTGAACGTCTAATCAGGAAATCTACATAAATTTATGAACCCATAGGGTTCTATTAGGAAGGGATACCTTTCAGGAATTTTCCTGAAGGGTGTCTGTTCCTGAAAATAGGTCAGGAAATTATAGATCCTGTCCAGTGTTTATCCAGAATTCCAGCACGGATTTCCCATAGAAGCCTATGGGAGCATCCGGAATTCCATCCACATCCAGAAACTGTCCAAAATCCTGGATGCGCTGCTAGCTAGCCCTGGCATCAGCACCCAAGCAAGTACTGCCAGGTGCTGTGTCGGGCCCTTTTACTGTATGCACGCCTACTCAGGAACACATACAGTTAAATGTAGCGCTGTGTTTAACAGGATGGGGAGGAATTGACTCCCCGCCCTGTTAATCACTTAGCTCCCCCCTCCAGTACTGTGGTCCATGAGCAAAGCATGAAGGGAGAGGAAGTGGGAGAAGCCAGAGGAGATTTGGCATCTAAATCCTCATTTACAATAGTTATGTATGGACTGTAGTTATAACAATTTATACAAGGACAATAATATCTGTGAACTGGAAACCAACAAGAGAACATTTTATATATAAAAGACACAAAGAAAAAGCACATTTATAATTCAAGGTCATGTGGTAGAGTGAGAAAAGATTTCCAACACACTAGAATATATAGATCAGTTACAAGAAACAGCATAGGTCAAACAGTACTGCATTAAATCCAATGTGGAGCATGTAGGGGAATGTATAATGTTAATGGTATCTGGACTACAAGGGAAGGTAGTAGAATAGAAGAAGAAATTTCTGTACGTACGCATTTACTGTATATACTGAATATGTTAATAGACTATTAGTAAAGATCATATAGAAACCACGGGGGGCATTTATCAAGAATGGAATACTCGTAAGCCAGTCTTAAATAAAGCCCAGCCCCTTTTTTCCCAGCCAGATTTACTAAAAAGCACACGCCTCTTAGAAAATCCGTCCGGCTTTGCGCCACAACTCAAGAAGCTGGTATAGATTTGTATCATGATTTACGCCTGCACGCAAAAATCATGATAAATGAGGTGCGAGAGAAAGCTACGCCTCATCCCTGCCTTACCCCCCCCCCCCCCCCCACCTACTACCTGAATAGGGTCTTCTTTTTGACAGGTGTTCCTGCTCCTATACTTACCTGAGGTAGTGCCATTTGTTATCAACCTAGGGCAGGGATGTAGAACGAGTCAAAACTACAATTCCCATCATGCCTTGACAGCTAAAGCTTTAGTTTGAGCTGTCCAGGCATGATGGGAATTGTATCTTTGCAACAGCTGGAAGGCCAAAAGGCATTGAGGAAAGTATATAAAGGTGCTGGGACTCCTGTCAAGGAAAGGAGCTCTTGCTCCTATAGATACTTTATGAGGTAGCCCATCTCATGTAGGTACAGAGTGGCGTGGCACACACTGCATGCTTTTGCTGTATACCTCTTGGGCTGCTGAAATGTCCATTCACTGGACATACAGCCTCAATGCTTACTGTACAGGAGCTGGGACTCCTTTCTTTGACAGGAGTCCCTGCCAGTACAAATTCTATTAGCACCTTTAGATTAGTACAGCAGTGAGTGAGATGCTACATGAATGCCTCTCTGCTTATATACACATATATATAGATGGGATGTTTATGGTACCAAGAGGGTGCAAGGGCCGCAGCATGATGATGTGATGCTGCTCCCAAGATCCTTTGCTACTACGATGATCATGGCAACTTCTACATCTGTAGCTCACCGAGCATTGTCTAGACTGGATACAGCTTTATCCACTTCTGAAATTGATTAGCTATGTCCAGGTTTGCACTCTCTGGATATGAACAAGAATTTTCTTTAGTCACTGGCAGCAAAATAATATCTTGAAAATTACAGATAAATAATATTAGAGAATTTAACAGCTTTTATTGATTTCTTAAAGGGACTTTCTAGTTGTGTGTAAGTAAAAGACCTACCCATTTCTGATCTAAACCGTATTAATAACTTTCATAACATGTATGGTACCAGCTGCAGGCGAGAGAAATTCATCTTTACACATCGCCATCCTAGTGATGAGACCAGACGTCTTCACTGCGCATCTCAAGAATATAACAAGACAATCTGACATTGTGTGGGTGGAATAGAAATATGGATCTCTTCGATGTAAACTTGTAAGGATGTGTGGTTAAAAGACGAAAAGCCAACAAACGGACTGTATAAAAAGCAAACTCAAACAACCCAAAGATACAGCGGGGGAGAATGTATTCTTTCTGAACTAAGCTGCTATATTCATGGCTGTGGGTGATGCTCGATAAAATGAGAAGGCCATTTCCACAATGTTTTTTTTCTATTATTTTTTTGAAACTTTAGCAAAGGATTTTTCGAAAATTTTGACACAATTTTTTTAAAACCTTTTTATCAAAAGGTATTGGTTATTTTCATGTGTTGAGGTGATATTTTTCATTTTAGCTTTTAATAGTAATTTTACTTTCTACTTTTACTTCAAATCACGTCATGAAAGGGGTTGTTTTGGATTTGCACCCAGGGAGGGATTAAATAAAAAAAATTATAACATACTTGGCTAATGCACTGCCACCGCTATTATGCTGCTCCACTTCCTCTGAGACATAACATTTCAGGTGGCTTAGCCATTCAGGACCTGGGGTGGGACCACTGCTAGTGCTAAATGATAGCAGGGACACCACAAGGATTGGGAAATCATGGGATCTAGGAAGTGAATGTTTTTTTTTTTAAATTCAACTCCCCTCCAAGAATTTGGAAAATCTATAGAAAAGACTTATATTGGTAAAGCATATTTTGAAAGGAGAAGGGGGTCCTAAATTATCCCTGCTCCTCTATCTTCTTTTAAAGGCACTAATAACATATATTATTGTTAGGCCCTATTCACATGTCTGCAATTCTGTCCGCAATCGTGGATCCGCAATGGCCGCGGCCCTGTGGCCCCATACACACATCCGTAGGTATGTACAGGACCGTGATCCATGCCTTAAAAAAAAAAAAAAAAAAAAAGACAGGCCCTAGTCCAAACTGAATTTCCGCTATGGACACACCAATAGAACTTGATGGTATCCGTATTTTTGCAAAAAAAACATGCATCAACAATTCACAAATAGAGACTAGTTTATTATTGAGCGGACTCAGATTTGCCTCTTTTGCCTCCTCCCGCGCCTCATTTATCATGATTTACGCCGTGAATCATGATCCAAATCTACACCTGCTGGAGGCGCCCGGCCTGTTGGATTTACAAAGAGGCGTGTGAAAAGGGGGCAGGGCCTAATATAAGACCAACATACTTGTACGCCGGTCTTCATTTCTCCCCCCCCCCCCCGCCTTAGTGTAGAGTGCTTTGAAAAGTACATAGATGAGCAGGGACTCCTGTAAAAGAAAGGAGTACCTGTTACTGCATACATACAGGTACACAATCAAGCAATAGTGCATAAACTGTATATAGTATCTCCGCTAACATTCTGCGGCCGCACAGATCTGCTGGGCCTAAAACAGAGCTAAAGCTTTGGCTGTCCAGGTATGAGGGGACTTGTAGTTTTGCAACAGCATTTGACATCCCTGTTTTAGAAGATATTTCCCCCTTCATTTCTGCTATAAAATGCAAAGCAATTACAAAAAAAAGTCCTCCCCCCCCCATTGTTCTGTACAATCTGCACTTTAAATTATTGTTCCAGGATCAGATAGCGGCGATCTGCCCTCCGCTGCCTCCAACTTCTACACTTAATAGCAGTTAGCGAGGCTCTGCCATAAAGGAGAAAGCTGTATTGATTTTATTTTTTTACATTATTACTACAAAGTTTAATAAGGGAACAATGAAATGTTCTATTCGATTTCATAAATTAGTTATGTACTATTAAACTCTAATTGATGCTTGAGTGCTCCGGCGGTGGAGGAGAAATGGATTAATTGCTTGTTTCGCAGGCTGTGCCCACTAGGGGCTTCAGGAGGTGTTCTTTTTTTTTTTTTTCCTTCCCCCGAATGTAACACTTTGGCATTTGCTTTCTACATTTAGGATGCATTACAAGAGGATTTTGTTGTGCTTTGTTATTTTTACAATATGACAGCCGAGAATTATCTCATGGTTACAAGTATGTGCCAAGCGAGAAGATATCACTTTATAAAGCTGTTCAAAAAGATTTTCAACATAAAGAAGACATGAAATTGAGACGCTGGGAAATTGTTCCTGGGTTAGGAGAGTCCTGCTATAAGAATACTTGAAAATACTACTATTACTTGTACTATTGTATTGCTGCTTGTACGGAAAAGGATCCATATATTTCTCAATAAACTCTTGGAATTCAAGACCCATTGATATAAACCTACAGAAAAACTGAAGCGACAACAGGTCTAAGAATGATTGATGCTATAAGATGGAAGGTATGGCTTTTAGCCACAGCTTGGGTAAATTTTCTTTGTGATTACTTATGTTTACATGAATTCTTACCTTATTTCACAATATAAATGTAATATACCAAGACAAATTTACTATTGCAAACATGCCACAAAAGATTTAGACACTTTTTAGACTCATTCCCCCTGTGGCCAACAAAAGTGTAACTATTATCTGTATATTAGGAAAAAGCTGTCTAAATCACAAAGAAGCAGAGTTAAGATGGGTTTGCACTGACTATTATAGCCTATGGATGAGGGAGGGGTTGAGGGGGATGAGTGAGCAGGAAGAGATGAGAAGCAGCCTGTGCGGTTTGGAGACTTTGTGGCCACAGAAAATACTAGATTCACATGTTACATAGGAAAAGCAGACACAGGGGTGGAGTTTGCAGGATGGTACCAAGGGAGAACCAAGGCATAAATTAGTGAAGGAATGGCCAAAAATAGTCAAAATGAGTTGGTCTAAGCCTAGTCAATACTGTCTAATAATGTGAGAGATACACTTTAAAAGGTTTACACTGTCTAAGAGTTCCACTGTTTTAGTAAATTTGGGCCACTAGCATAACATTCTGGCAAACCCTCAACAGGCTGCAATACACACCACAACCACTGGGTGCCGACATATTAAGACATGAGAACAATCATAAACAGAGTATCACAAAATTCAAAGCTCATATCTAGAGATGAGCAAATTTACAGTACAAACAAAGCAAATCGCTGGCTGCATTCAAATTTCAAGCCTATCGGTGCTGCTCCACTCCGAGTGCCTGGAAAAGCTGGATCCAGTCCTGGGAAGGGTCTTCCAGGACTGAATCCAGCTTTTTCAGGTACCCGGGGCGGAGCAGAACAGACTTCAAAGGCAAAAGGCTAATAAGCAGATTGCAGAGCTAATGTAAATTTGCTCATCTCTAGTTACATCATTCATCGCAGAATGTATCAAAGAAAAAAATAAAGATACAAAAGGGCAAATCTGGAATAGACATGCCGCCATTTAAGACTACACCTTTAACCCCTTGCCTCCGCAGCCTGTTTCGACTTTAATGCTCCGGCAGGGAAAGGGTGCCTGGGGGGAGCACAGCAGTTGCGCAGCATGTGCCGCAACCCCCCCCCCCCCAGCACCCGATTGGCGGGAAGCAGCAGATCTCCCCATAGACGCTGCACTCGCACCAACCGCGGCGTCTATGGGGTTAACTGCCCGGTGGGGAGCACGGCTCCTCTCCGGGCAGTGGCGGCGGGAGGAGGCAATGTGTGGCAGCCTCCTTCCTCCGCTGGATTGCAGCTAGGGACAGAGGGGGGAGGCAGGGAAAGCCTGACGTCCAGGGACGTCATGATGCAGAATGGCACTGCTTTTGGGGGAAAAGGTTAAAGTTCATTATAATGTAAATTCAATTATAAATGTCAACCAGATACCATCGCCTAAAATATCCTAAAATATTGTTGACAGAAACCTGAACCCCTAGTATAGCGTCCATGCAACAACCATTAGAAGACAATGCTCAGAAATGCAGGTAAAGTTACTTCTAACATGACAAATGCTAATGCACTTTACTTCATTGACCAAATAATAAAGAACAGAATATACCTATAACTGGGACAGGTATACTTATCCATGTGATACAACCCTTAAGTGGGGTTCATGAGGTCATTCTGTGAATATATATCCTATAAGGGTATATAGAAATCACAGAGCAGCTCAGCTGGTGTTTTGACCTGGAGAAGACTGTACTCTTGACTATCTATTCATCCACCATTACAGGCAGCACCAGCGACAATTACTTATTCAATTCATAGGGGTGAATTTCCAACCAATCACCAAGATATAAATCAATGCTATATATCAATATCATCTTTTTCATATATCTGTTCAAATTTAATAATACAGTTTAAATTCTTAAAGGGGTATTCCGCTCAGGTACAATACATGTTGAACCATCCCGTCTCCTGGAGTCTAACAATTTTTTTTTTCATACTCTGATCTCCCCCCTCCCTTTCCCTTCTGAGACGGCTCATGTAAACAGGTCCCTGGTCGGCTGTCTCTACACTCTGTGATGCTAAGAGGGTTAATCACAGTGAGGTAACCAGCAACTTGAACTCAGATGAACCCTCCCAGCATCACAGAGTGCAGAGACAGCCAGAAAGGGACCTATTTTCAGCCATTAATGATATATATATATATATATATATATATATATATATATATATATATATATATATATTTTTTTTTTTTATGTATTTATTTTGTATGCTAATAATTTCTGCCTATATTTCTTTACTTTAGATAGGCAGGTAGAATGACTTGTTTTCGGGTTTTTTATAATCATGTACTAAAACCAAAACAGAGTCTGATTTTTTTTTTTTTTTTTTATGAATTGGTGCCTAAAAATTAAACAAGTTTGTAAACCACCTAATTTAAAAAATCATGCCTTCTAGTTGTTATCAACGGTTGTATTTCGTGAAGAAAGTTGTGTACTGTAGTTCTTTCCAGTCTGACACAGTGTTCTCTGCTGCCACCTCTGACCATGCCAGGAAGATTTTCAGTAGAAACCTGCTCCTGCTCTGGACACTTCCTGACATAGCCAGAGGTGGCAGCAGAGAGCACTGTGTTGAATTGTAAAGAAATACCTCTTTAATGACATAATCATAAAGAGATAGTTAGTACGGGATTAAAACACTGAATACTGAATCTACTGAATCTAAAAGTTTGAACTTCAGTGACGGCTTTAATCATTTCTACTGTTCCTTAGCGACAAAGTTAGGTCAGACCAATCACCTTTAACCCCTTAACGACAAAGGGCGTATATTTACGCTCTATTGCCCGTAAGGGAGTTCAGAGCTGGGCCGCGCGGCGACCCCGCTCTGAACAGCGGCGGTCCCGGGTGCCGATTGTAGCCCGGGACCGCAGGTATTAGCTGGCACGGTCCGATCGCCGTGCCCGCTAATACAGTAATCAGATGCAGCTGTCAAACATGACAGCTGCATCCGATTACCGGACGCAGCGTCATCCCTGGTGTCTAGTGGGGAGATCGCTCCTCCGGGATGTTATCCCGGAGGAGCGATCTCCGTTTCTGAAGCCGGCCGGAGACCGCTCCAAGATGGCGCCGTCCCCGGCTCGGCACTCGTTTACTTCCGGCTGCAGCCGCAATCAAGGTACCGATAGAAAGAACACATCATGGCGCAAAAAATTACACCTGACACAGCCCCATAGACCAAAGGATAAAAGCGCTATAAGCTTGGGAATGGAGCGATTTTAAGTGACATATATTTGTTGACAATGGTTTGAATTTTTTACAGGCCATCAGATACAATATAAGTTATACATGTTACATATCGTTGTAATCGTAACGACTTGAGGAACATATATAACAAGTCAGTTTTACCCCAGGGCGAATGGCGTAAAAACACATTTCCCCCAAATAAACAAAATGCGTTTTTTTTTTTCAAATTCACCACACTTTGAATTTTTTTCTGGTTTCGCAGTGTACTTTATGCAAAAATTCAGCCTGTCATTGCAAAGTACAATTAGTGGCGCAAAAAATAAGGGCTCATGTGGGTCTCTAGGTGGAAAAATGCAACTGCTATGGCCTTTTAAGCACAAGGAGGAAAAAACGCAAAAATCAAAATTGGCTCTGTCTTTAAGGGGTTAAGCATGCATAGCAAGGGGCGGAGCCTCTAATGAATAGTCAGAAACATCCAGACAAACCAATGCAATTTGAATAATATTCTAGCTAATAAGAACGTACGGCACTGTTACCTATGTCCTATATGGTCATACTATTGAGCAGACGATATAACTAAGGATAAAGCTTTAAAAAACATTTTTACCCTTTAAACTTTTTCTTTGAATGCGAGAAAATATTCTTCGAAATCTTTCCACTTTTCTGTTTCTTTTGTGATACCAATTTACGGAGTTAATATTACCAATCAAAGACCTGCGGCCTTTCATGTCAAGGCTCAATGTCACCTACCAGCCATCTGCTTCAACTTCAGAGAACATGTCTGGTGTGCAAGTGTGTTGTGAACAGAATATTTAATATTTGGTCTGAAAAAACATTGCAAGCGAACTGCTCAATAAGGGCCGTATAATGAAGTGCTAGCAGGAGCTGCAGAACATGGTAACACTTTCCTCCCTAATCTCTCAGAAAGACCATTGTGTACAGAACGTGTTGGGCATAAGTGAATGCGTTTTACGTCATGTGACTCTGCACCGTCTGTTCTTCTTGCTGAAGGAATGGACTGTTCAGTAACGAATGTAAATGACCATAGCAGAAACCCTGGAAATATACAATCATTTTATTTTTGGAATTTGGCTCTGACCAAAACCGCACACAAAAAAAAATATTATAAAAGGGCACGTAGATACCGGAAAGTTTGATCCCTCTTAACCTTTCAGAGTTAAGAACTAGGCATTAAAAACAGAACCTTAAAAAATATCTGACTCAGAATGAAAATTAAAAAAAAAAAAAAATCTACAAGGTATTGCGGCTACTCTAAAGTTCAGGGGTCCCTATAGTAAATTCTGAAAATAAGATAACTTATTACAGGTAGTCTACTGTAAGACCAGAACAATACAGGTCATTTATATTTTACAGGCTATGATGATGACCATAAAATGAGGTGAAGTGAAAAATAAGGGCAAATTACGGCCATAAATACTCCCTATGCTCTTTATTTACGTCCATAATTTTCCCCTATTTTTACATTGTGTAAACACAGATTTAAGGTCCTATTACATGGGTTGATGGCAGCCCTAGATCGGCCTTCATTTACTGTTCCTATTACATGGCTCGATTATTGTTTAGCAAGGGCTGCACAGACATTAGTAGAGATGAGCGAACCCAAACGTTCGGTATTTGATTAGCGGGGGCTGCTGAACTTGGATAAAGCTCTAAGGTTGTCTGGAAAACATGGATACACATAATGACCATATCCATGTTTTCCACATAGCCTTAGGGCTTTATCCAACTTAAGCAGCCATCGCTAATCAAATGCCGAAAGTTCGGGTTCGGATCGACTGGAGCATGCTCCAGGTTCGCTCATCTCTAATCGTTAGCGATGTCCATGTAGCGGTGCTGGCCAGTGATTGGCTGAGTGGCCTATTAGCTAGGAGAAGCTGTTGAGCGCAGTGCCGGGAAGAGAACAGAAGGCAGGAGGAAACCGGGAGTGTGGACAGATAATGTGTGAACAATTTATTTAATCGTCAGCTGTCGACTGAGTTTCACTATCACACGTAGCGATGCGCAAACAGTGGCTGATGATTTTAGGTTTGGACCTAGAGAAACAACCTGCCGATGATAGTTTCATCGGCTGATCATGGTCTCTATTACGTGGATCAATAATTGGCTGTATCTGCCTGATTCGTCCGATTATCGTTCTGTGAAAATTCTATATGAGTGGAGTGCTGCGGTTCACATACAGTAGTTGTCCACCATTCCATTGATTGTCTATGGAAGTGATCAAGATCTATGATAGGGCATTCAAATATGCACACTGCTGCTCCATTCTGATGTAAGATTTATTATTGATGATGTGAGGATTCCAGAAGTTAGACCCTTTATGTTTAGACACTTACCCCCTATACTGTGAATACATAACACATGTCCAAGGTGGCAAAAAGCCTTTAAAGCGTTAGAAAAACATGGCCATTTTCTACCCGAGACGGCACCACTCTTGTCTCCAGTTTGGGTGTTGGTTTTGCAGTTCCATTGAAGTGAATGGAGCTTAATTGAAAACCACACCTGAATCGGAGACAGCCTATGGCTGTATCCATGTTTTCCAAGCCACTGGTGATCAAATGCCGAGACTTCGGGGTTCGGATGCTCATCTCTAGTGCTTGGTATAGAGTGCCAGCTCATTTATATGACAGTCGGGGAGCAAGATGAAATGCTGAAATATTGTATCTGAAATGTACTGAAGTAGTGGAGTTTTGGAAGAGATTACCGGTGATATGATATTCCACTTCAGTACTACAGAAACTGACAGTCTGTCTTTTGTCTTTTTTTTTTTTTTTAAATGATTCCCAATTTAGAAGCATTATTTGAATTTTCACTGTCGAGTTAGCTTTAGTATTATTAGACTTAGTTTTCCTCTGACACAAAGCCAGCTTTAGTTATTTCTTGGATACAGTTTTGGAGAACGGCTTTGACTTAACAACAAATTCCAAAAACATAAATGTTTGAATGAAATCGATGTTATTCAGTTTGACAAAAAAATTACAATTTCTTGACAAATTTGGTTACGCTGGGCAAAAATTTCCCATTTCACACCCAACAGGTTCTGAGTAAAAAATGTGACGCTCAATGTTTTTGAAAGCAGCCGGCCCCGACTCAGTGCCACTAGTCTGGTTAAAATGTTTTTATTCTGGAAGCTTAAATTGGTGTCTTGAAATAAAACAGATGGCAAAGTATCCTTGGTGGATATATGGATACTTGGCCCTAGTCCTATTACATTATTGACTCCAATCCAAGTTTTAACTACCCCCCACCCTAAGAAATAGCTATTCGCATAACTCCCTTGGCTGCTGTACACTGCTGTGACTTTCTGTAGCCACTTCCCCTCCCTGCATACGGTTCTGATTCAATATTTGGAAATCTATTAGACCTGTCTGGCATCCTAATGAAATATTGGTGAGTGCTTTGCCTGCACGTTGCCAAAACTTCATAACCACTGGAGAACATCGAAGAACCTGAGACGGGTGGGAAGACAATGGGCTTAAAAACAGTGATAGCTCCTCTCGAGAAATGAAATTGGTTAAAACTACATGTTCCTAGATTAAATATAATAACTACAAGTAAGATTCAAAAGGGGGGAAAAAAAAGCTCAAAAACCACATTGCTAGCCGGCTTTGTACTTTGCAAACGTGAATACAAGGAGAACTCTTTGAGAAGAAAAAGCACTACATCATTTGAGCCGGTCTCGGGAGACATTCCGCTTCCTGATTAATTCAACGTTAATCACAGCCTGTGGTCCAAAAATTCCCAATCAATCACGGAAAATTGGGTTAACACGTCTGCATATGTTGGTTTATTAATGTGCTATTCAAATCTGGCAGAAGATATTCTTTCAGGAAAAAATGGGGCTAATTCATTTGTTTGCACCTTACCGTTTTGTTATGGTGCTCAGGCAATAAAGCCTCATGTGGCCTTTCCCAATTCTGAACCCAAGCCAAGAGAATGAACGTGCTCTGAAGTGTTGAAAGAAAGGCCTATTCTCTGCCCAGGGAACTGCAGCTCATTCAGGAAATGAACACAAGTTTTCTGTACGCCGTCCAGCTTCTGAATCAGCTGTTCCTCACTCAAGGCTTCTCTTTTTTTTTTTTTATAATAAAAAAAAATTCTGCCAAATATTAAATACGCAAATACCCAAGTCCGGTTCCTTTTGTCATGTCCGAGTCTGCCGTGATAGCTAGTGTAATTCTCCCAAATGATTGTAATCTGCCGTATTTGAACAAGTGTAAATTATCAAGGTTTGCGTATCAAATTAAACCCAATGAATTCTGGACTTGTTTTAGAGTTCAAGACGGAGAGGCCCTAACTCCCTGCGTTGTACTTGGCGGCGGGCCAGGCTTAGTAATAAAGTGCTAAGCAGAAGACAGGAAATACTAGAGGACTCGAACAATGTTATGACAATGTTTATGACTTTTACAGTCAGGCCTGGCTGCACATCTGCACAACATCAGACTCTGGTCAGGCCCACAGAGAGGAAGCCATACTTTCCCTGGCAGCGATTTGCTTCAACCAGATGTTATCACATTAACTGATATCTTTTGACCAAATAGAAGAACAGAAAAGAAAAAAAATCCTTCTTTACATTCCAAAAGAGGAAATGGGAGTTTCCAACTTGTAACAAACCGTACAATAAATTAATTGTAACCTGCCTTTACGTTATCATAACAAGATCTGTAAGATTTAATATAATCACATCAAAGAGGGGTATACAGTTGTCTACATCTTATGGAAGGAATGAACCACCCATCGAGTTACAACTATAAAAAAAGAAGGTGTTTGTTTCTACAGGGAAATGTTTTGACGATAACGTTAGGACCCTCAACCATGTGGAGATCTATGGTGCCTGTTCCTCCTATTCCAGATCAGAAGTAGATAGACATACTTGACCAGGATAGTAAAATAAAGCATATCCTGTTGTTACAAAAAAGGGAATTAGTCACCAAAAAAAATGATTTTTTTTTTTCACATTATAGAAAAAGAGAAGCTGAGCAGAATGATATATGGTTTTGTAGAAAATTATTTAGTAGGACTTTTTTTAGTTGAAGTCCCTGCTTATTCTGGTCATAGAAGTTTGATGGGCAGTGTCACTCAAGTGTGCATGCAAAAAAGCTGTAAGTCACTAATTAAGACCACCCACTTGACTACTAAGCCCAGAATAAACAGGGATTTTAACTAAAAATTGTTGACCCTCAAAAGTATAAATCATTCCATCCAGCTTCTCTTCCTTTATAAGATGATGTTCATAAATGAAACATCATTTTCATGGTGCCAGGTTCCTTTTAACCCTTAGGGTTTGTTCACATGGGCTCAAGATGTGGCTGTGTGAAACATTGCACCATAGATCCCTGTCAGTGACGGACTATGGCAATGTAGGAGTAGAAAGGGGGGGAGGGCCGAGTCCTGACAATTTTATTGCCTTTAAAACAAGTCTGTACCACAATCTGCCCCCCAGCCCAAACTGTTTGTACTGTCAGATAGCGGCAGGTGATGCAGTTATTTCCTAAAAAAACAACTTTTAAACTTGAAGCCCTGTGTCAAATTAGTGTGGCCTAAAGTCTTTGTGCAGTAAGTCTGTGTCGTCCATTCATCCCCCCTCACTATTAGGAATGCCTCAGGCAGGATTTCTCCTAATCATCACTTGCCTGAACACTGCAAATGTGGTGGATCATTAAGGCACATATGCAGTGTTTAGACAAGTGGTGATTTGGAGAAATCCTGCCTGGGGCATTCCTAATGGTGAGGTGGGACAGAGGGGCATCGCAGGCCTAGGGCACAGACACTCTAGGCCACGCCAATTTGGCACAGGGCTTCAAGTTAAAAAGTTGTTTTGTAAGACAATAACTGCATCACCTGCCAAATGGACCCCAGGACAGATGCTGAATTAAAAACAGCTATCTGACGGTACAAGCGGTTTTGGGGGGGGGGGGGGGTCAGATTATGGGTACAGAGTCGCTTTAATGAGACTTCCAGCACTGAACCACACAGTAAAGAAGTGACATGTCCATGGGACTAGGATTTTTAGTAAATCCGCAAATTGTTTTGAAGCTAAAACCAAAGCTTTCTGCACAAAAAAACAGCAGATCTTTTGATAATGAGCATTTTTTTTTTTTTATGAAACTTCAGCCATATCAAATATTTATGTGTATGGGGAGATCGAGATAACTGTCAGATGACCCAATTTTTAGTCTACAGTCACTAAAACTTGATGGCCACCTTTATACTGGCTGAAGAACACTGCAGCAACATCCCCTTCCCGTCTTTCTTCTCCTAAAGAGTACTATTTTTTTTTTAATATGAAGGGTTCCTAAACTCACTAGGTTAGAGACCCAGTTTCTCTACACCCTGTAGCTACCACCACTAATATAAGGTTTTCATAAGGTTATTATCTAAATAATACTATTTAGCCACTGGAGTGTTCCAACTACGACTGGCAGGGCGAATGATGGTCATAAAACATCAGAAAATAACATTTGATTTGAAAATTATTACTTATGTAATTCCCTTCTATATAATATTCCTTAAAGTGGTTCCAAAAGTACAACTTCATTTTAAACTGTAGACAACTCTACATATTCAGTTTGCCAATACCTGCAAAAAGATATATTACGAAGCTCAGAAAAACTCTTAGGTATAATGACCAAAATCATTTCTCTTCCGAGTATTCTCAGCAGAGAGTGGATGATAAATGAACATTGGCAATTTCTCAGGTGTTTTTCTAAATAACAAAACGGTAAAATATATGCGGTGCCCTAAGTTCATTGCCCACAGCACAACTAAAGAAACAATCTATTGATTTCAAAGTAATTTAAGGCTAAATGTCTACTTCCTCTTCCTGTACTTTACATTTTCAATATTTTACCCGAGAAAAATCTTTATTAAACAAAAATAACAAGTCGTATTAGCAGAATAAAATAAAGGATAGAAATAATAAAAAAAAAAGTATTATAGAATGATAAGCTGCAAATATTTATTTTATGGTTTTATTTTTAAAAAGTTGAGTTGTCTGTCCAGGACCCATTTTTGGCAATGCCCAAGGAGGGAGTAGGTGACAATAATTACATTGACTTCCCTCCCCTTTGCCAGCATTCTGCTGCTCTGGTCCCCAGTGCACGTCCGCTTCCAGGGTTCTGAGACGTAGGCTCGCTCAGCCAGTTAGCGACAGAAGGGGGACACCACTGCAGCTGCTTACTGCTTGAGCGGGCCTGCCATGGAAATGGACAGACACAATGGACCGGAACAGCAGAATGCCGACAGGAGTGCTGGAATCAGCCTCCCCGGGCATTGCCAAAATAGGGCTCCCACACAAACTTTTGAAATGTAACTCTCTTCTCTCATGGGCAGCAGGATACATTGCCAAAATCCTGCCGCCGCTCCCGATGCTGGTGCATGCCGGAGAAGGAATCGTTAATTGATCATTGATTGATTGATTGAATCGTGTACAACGCCGCCGCTGGCACAATTCTGTCTCTGGCGCATGCTGGCAGGATTTTGACAGCATATCCTGCTGCCTGTAAGAGATGAGAGTTACACTTTAAGGCTGGTTTCACACAGTGTATGACAGCGGCCGTTCTGTGACGCGGCCGTGTCACAGAACGGTCGCTGTCTGTGAAGTTCATGCCGGCCGGATGTACTTCACTTCTTTTGGATTTAGAATGCAGGCATATTCGGGTGTGCCCGTATCCCAAATCACCAAAGCAGACAATGTAAAGTGCGGCCGGGGCAGTTTTGTTCTGTTTAATGAATAGTGGTCGCACAAAACTGACATGTCCGTTTTCTATGCGGCCACACAGAATCCTGGCCGAGGTGTAAACGGAGTGTATACACTCTGGCCGGGATTCCATAGACTTCAATATGATCGTCAAATTCATTAAATAACGGCGGCGTTTGCAAACCTGCAACTACGGCCGTTGTTTAATGAATTTTTGAGTTGTGTGAGCATAGCCTAAAATAAAAAAAAAATCAAACTTAATGAAATAAACATCTAAAATTATTTCCTGCAGTGATTGTTTGTAGTCTGTTCCATGAAAAGAAGCAAAAATCGTCAATTAAAATAAAATGTAAAAAAAATCTGAGACTGCTCTACAGCCTGTTTTCGTGCAGAGCTTTCTATCGTTACATCTGGAACGTGACTGCAGAGGCAAAATAAAGAGACATCTTTCAAATACTTAATAAAACAGGTCACACAACAGCTGGAACTTCATTAGATCATAAAGTGGAAACGTGTTCAATTTTTTGACAGGATCATTTATCACTATGCAAATTTTTGCCCAATAGTTTGTCATTTAATAGAGCGACACAAGAGAACCACCCACGGAGGGCTTTACACAAACAGTATCCCGGTAGGTTTTCCATGGAGGGGAATGGGTAAAAGGAGACGGCAGCCCTTATAAGATCAGTAATGGGTTACATGAGAAGTTGATCCGGCTCTGGACCGTAGTTCCAGGAGAAATTACAAGTCCACTACAGCTCATCACAGATCATTAATGAAGACTTCCCGCTAGGTGGCAGCGGCAGGTGTTCCCTGTTACGGCTTTTATGGGGGAGAAGAGATGAAAAGGAAGGACAGTGACTGATGTGTTTTATGGGAATAAAAACACTGACTAACTAGCGAGAAACTTTTCATTACCATTTTAGATTTAGGGCTTATGCATATGTCTGTATAATCTCCAAGAATACTAGCCATAGCAGTGCACGGGAACTCTACTGCAGTGGTGTATTCCCACAGTATAATACAAAAGCAGATAAAGTTATTTTCTGCTAGATTCTGTACATTTTACTCCCATATTTCTATACTGTACCTTATTACTTATTGGTTTTTTTGGTAGGATTTCCAAAACAGAGCCACGCCTGTCCTCACGTCGTATGTGGTATTACAGCTTGGCTCTATTTACTTTTATGAAACTAAGCTGCAATACTACATAAACTGTGGCACTGTTTCTGGAACCACGGAAAACACTTCTTTTGTATCCAGTTCAACCACTTTATTTCAAAAATTTAACTATGATTGAATGGGATGCCACTGGTTACTTGTCTATATATATATATATATATATATATATATATATATATATATATATATATATATATATATTATATATATACACATACATATAAATCCAATCGATTTGTCAAATTCAGGCTCTAAAACCATGTCAAAAACTTATCATAGGTTGGATTTTCTTTACTTTCTTCACTGCCCTGGCTCTACAGAACCATAGTAGCTTGTGTGCACCTTCCCTAGAATTAAAGGGGAACTCCAGGTAGAGGTTAAAAAAAAAAATGAAACTTCTGCAGAAGCATAAAGCATTACTTACCTATCTATTCCAGTTTTGAAACTACCAAAGTCCATTTGTTTTGGAGGGTTTTGTTCTGTTTTGTGTTTCTGCACTTCCTGGTTTATCAGTTGTGCACAGTACTACAGGTTCCAGAATGCAATGCTTTTCCTAAGCTGTTCATCACAGTCCTCCACCCTGCCCATTCCCCGCCCAAAACTGTTGCAGAACATCTAGGCTGTGTTCACACATTGCAGTTTCATTGTGTTACTGAATTATTTGCAGTAATTTATGATTTCATTGTGGTCCCACTCACACAGCACGCTGTATTCTCTACCTGTAACACCACACAGCACGCTGTATTCTCTACCTGTAACACCACACAGCACTGTATCCTCTACCTGTAACACCACACAGCACACTGTATTCTCTACCTGTAACACCACACAGCATGCTGTATTCTCTACCTGTAACACCACACAGCACGCTGTATTCTCTACCTGTAACACCACACAGAACACTGAATTCTCTACCTATAACACCACACAGCACACTGTATTCTCTACATGTAACACCACACAGCACACTGTATTCTCTACCAGTAACACCACACAGCACGCTGTATCCTCTACCTGTAACACCACACAGCACACTGTATTCTCTACCTGTAACACCACACAGCATGCTGTATTCTCTACCTGTAACACCACACAGCACACAGTATTCTCTACCTGTAACACCATACAGCACGCTGTATTATCTACCTGTAACACTAATATTGGAATAAAGTAAAGAACTTTTTGAATTTTTTTTCTTTACATTTCTACGCACAGATTATGATCAAGCATCTGTTACCTTTGAAGTTAAGCCCCACAATAAGGCTCTGATCCTCTCTGCCGTTTAGCATCATTTACTTGTGTTACTACATCATTTTTGTGAATACACTGCAGTACTGCAATGACACTCCAACATGTGTGAACAAAGCCCTAATATCACTGCACACTTCTGCAACAGAAGTGCAACACCTGCTTCTGGTCAGAGATAGTGAATCACTCAGGGGATTGGGGGATCCAGCCCCGCCTCCTGGGAGATCACGCCCTGCCCCCTGTTTGCATCATCAGCCTGATCTCAGTAAACACACACAATGTGAGACAGAGGCATGGAAGATTTGTCTACTAACGGGGGATAGCAGAAGGAGCAGGAGACAATCTGGATTGGCACAGAGGCCATTTTTCTTCACTTCCTGGATTTGTATCAGCTACCAGTGTGGCAGAACCATACTGATACGGTAATACATTGTATAGACACATATATTTAACTTTTATGTACTTTTAATAGAAAACAAGTTTTTCTTATCCGGAGTTCCCCTTTAAACACCCCCTCTACTGTACTGTATGCGCTATGGATAGAAATTGTTTTAGGATTCTCTAGAGGAGTCACCATTGGATATCTATTCTACTCTACACGTGCTCACATGGTTCTAAATGTTCATTTAAAGCACGGTATGTTGCTCTTGCCACTAGTTCAGGGTAGGCATGTGGGCGGCATTCTTAAGGGGGCAGAGGGGATTAGGGCTAATATTGTCTACTGTCACAGCTTTACAGAAATTTCCCAACTTCCAAGACCATTGTACCCAATCCAGCTTTATTCTATAGCGTTCCAAGCAACGTCAGCTGCTTCAAAAGAGGAAAATAAATAAATAAAAGCTTTGGTCTCAGATAATGGTATCTAAAAGGACTCACTGTACAAACAACGTTGTCTGTCAATGAATGGGAAAATGGTCAAGGTTCTACGATACACAGGATTTCGCATAACATCTGTGGGTGGGCTTACATACAAGAGAGCATAATAGATTCACACAAAAGAAACAATACATTCTATTTTACCATCTAAGTTAACAAATAACAAAATAGAAGTATACGTTATCAAAAGAAAGTGTAAACTCCCATGATTGGATGGGAGCAGATTTAACAAAAAACCTGTTCCCTGTTCCAATGTAAAAAGTACCTTTATTTAAAAATAACTTTCAACATGCCATCAGTTACTGATCACAGCAGATCTCACTGCGGAGAACCGCTGTGATCTGGAGATGTAGCCAGGCAGAGGACATGACAGCAGCAAGATCTTCTCCATAGGCGGACACTAATTCTGACCATTTAGTCTCATAGACTTACATAGTAGGAATAAGCAGTTATAAAGATATGGCAGGGGAGTGAATGGCTATAACTGCTGATCACAGTGTGTCTCAGCAGTGAGACCTGCTGTAAGCTTCAACTTTTGACATAAATAAGAAAATGGAGATCCAACAGCACTGTGAAATGAAGTCTGTAAACACAGCTTATGTAGGTGGATGCACCCAATGTCAGCTGATTGATAAGAAGAAATGATGAAATCCAACAACGTCAGGTTTTTAAGAAAAATCCAAAGATTTTTTGCATGTCCATGGTACAGTAGCAACATTTCGACCCAAAGAGGCTTTTTTTTTATCAAGCATACTTGCTAGTATGTTTTCATATAGATCTCTATGGGTCTAAATGTCACTGTTGTACCATGGACATGTAATAAATCTTTGAATTTTTTCTTCAAAAGCGGACGTTGTTGGATTCCATCATTTCTTCACGGCAACAGTTATTTTTGATGACAGGAAAGGCAGAACTCGAAATTCTGTTGGGATTCCTGGTACCATATGAAGATTAAGCTGTTAGGTCACTTGACTCTTTGGGGAGAATGTATTATAATTTACACTTTCAATTCAAGTTACATAGTTTATCAATTTAAGTCCCTGTTCACAATCTCAATTTGTCTATTTGTATGTTTTGGGTGTGGGAGGAAACAAATACAAAGTCTTTGCAGAGAACATTCAAACTCTTTGCAGAGAACATTCAAACTCTTTGCAGATGCTGCCCTTGGTGGGATTTGAACCCAGGACCCCAGGGCTGCAGGACTACAGTGATAAACAGGAGACCCAGTGCTGCCTTCGTTTTATCATTCCCTGTGCCAGCTTAGAGTAGCAAATTGTGCAATGCCTGAAGTGCAGAGAAACCACATACAGACTGCAAAGAGGAACCGGCTGAAATATTCAAAAAGGGCTACATAGTCCAAAACTCTTACAAGTGAGGGAAATGATTTACAAAGTTACTGCATCTTTTGTGCAGATTTTCTAAGAGGCAAGTCTTCTTTTAAAGCGACTCTGTACCCATAATCTGACCCCCCAAACCGCTTGTACCTTCAGATAGCTGCTTTTAATCCAAGATTTGTCCTGGGGTCCGTTCAACAAGTGATGTAGTTATTGTCCTAAAAAAGTACTTTAAAACTTGAAGCCCGTGCTAAACGGGAGTAGCTGTGCCCTAACTTTGCACAACCTCTCTGTCCCTCCTCCCCACCCTCTTCATCATTAGGAATGCTCCAGGCAGATTGCCTCCTATTCCCCACCTGTGTTAGCCCGGCACATGGGCTGGATTATTAAGGACCTGTGCATTGTTCAGCATGGAGAAAATGTTTCAGTGGCATTTCTAATGATGAAGAGAGTGGGGAGGAGGGACGGAGGGGTGGTGCAAAATTAGGGCACAGATACTCCCGTTTGGCACGGACTTCAAGTTTAAGGGTAAATTCACATGGGCGTATCAGCTGCAAGTTTAACCTAGCGATAAATCCGCAGATTAAAACACTGCGAGAAGGTTTGTCATGTAAGTCAATGGCAAACTCAACTCGCAGCGTGTTTGTAGCGTTTGTAGCGTCACTAATCTTTATTCAACCGACGATGACACTAATGTTAACATGATAATCGCTGTGGACCCGCCCGTGTGAATTTACTCTAAAAGTTTTTTTTTTTTTTTTAGAACAATAACTGCATAACCTGTCGAACAGACCCCAGGACAGATATTCGATTAAAAGCTGCTATCCGAAGGTACAAGTGGTTTTGGGGGGTCAGATTGTGGGCACAGAGTCGCTTTAAAGGAGCTATGAAGAGTCAGAAATCTCATAGATAAAATGGGTCATAGGTCAAACGCCCTTCTGTGACATCTATTGATGCCTTAAAAGAGGCTCTTGAGAAATAGTGAAAACCATTACAGGTTAAGGAAATAATTTACAAAGTTACTGGACTTGTTATGTAAACTTTTTAACTGTAGAATTTTTCTCTATCACCCCCATCGTAGTTACAGATCATGTGAGATGGTGTGATTGCTGTTGGATACATTGCTGCTTTAGGAATTGTAATCCACTGCTCCATTAGGGTCCTATTAGACAAGCTGATTGTTAACGATTGACGACTAACAATAAACGATTGCAAACAAGATTGTTTATCAATACCCTAAAATCGTTCACTATATTTTTGATACCATTAAGTGTTATGAAAACCAGTCCTAACAAAAATGAGTACAGATGAGTGAACCGAACCTTACGAATAGGGATGGTCCGAACCCACCGAGGTTCGGGTTCGGATGAACCCGAACGCTCGGCATCGGACTCCCGCTGTCTGCCCGCTCCGTGCAGCGGGCGGATCCAGCGGGAAGACCGCCTGGAAAAATGGGATTCAGCCTATGGCTATGGCTGTATGCCATTTTTCCAGGCGGTCCTCCCGCTGGATCCGCCCACTGCACGGAGCGGGCAGACAGCGGGATTCATTACCGAGGGTTCGGGTTCGTACGAGCCCGACCCGAACTCGGTTCGGACCATCCCTACTTACGAACATAGATTCATTATGAACTTTGCAAAAAGTTTGGATTCGTACGGAGCCAAAATTTTTGTAAAGTTCATAACAATTTTGTGAATATGGCAGTAGCAAATTTAATACACATAAACCTCCTCTTATGGATATGTCTCCAGCTACCTCCAGCCCGCTTAGCCAATCACTGACTGAGACGGAATACTGCTGCAGATAGTGACTGACGAGGCTAGGGTAACAACCCGCTCAGCCAATCATTGCTCGTAACTCTTTCCCTACTCAGTCTGTCTATCATTAGCTGAGCAGGCTGTCACTATCGTTGTAACAGCCTACCCAGCCAATCACAGACTAAGGTCGGGACAGTGCCGCAGCCAGTGATTGGCTGAGCTGACTGTCTTTCCTGAGACGAGTCACAGCCCACCAGCTTTTGAAAAATTTGCTCATCTCTAAGAATAAGGATACCTGACCATTTGCAGGTCCTCAAACTTCTTGGTCCATGACATGGTAAGCCACCACTCAGAAATGTAACCTGACATATAAAAATTATGGCCCTTTATACATTGAACGAAGAAGGCCAAAAGAACACTAAAATGTCTATATTATGGGGCCTCCAAGCTGAGTAAGAAATATGACCTCAAGCTAGAGTTCAAAGAGGCCGATAAAAGTCATGATATAGGAGGTAGTAATGGTCTAGTAATAGGACCACCATGTGTCTCCACCTGTTGGTCCATGTGTAAGTAAACAAGTTACAATAACAAGCAAATTTTATTTGTCATATTTATTGTGTTTTTAATGGAGTTCATTCAGGATTCCATACGAGGAACACAAAATCGGTGAAATAACTGAGAGGGTCTTGCTTACAACACATCGGTCCTCAGCCAACTATCCTTTTAAGGTTTAGCGTTTACACATTTTTGACAGAGCAGTAGCAGGATGATCTCTTAGGCTTTTTTTAAACATATTTTTAATAAATTATTAAAACAACAAGGCCGTTTCCGTTATCCACCCTGGGAAGTGAAGAAACTCAATCTCTTCCAAGAGATGACTCAGATACGGTGAAGTCATCAATTGCAGCAAACAAAAGCAGCAAAAGAAGAAAAAACTAAGTGCAGAAAAGCTACTAAAATGGGAACCACATGCATACCCGCGTGCAAGACATTCAACAAATTGTTTCAGCGATTTCTCATCTTAAATATTACACTTTTCAATGAATTTCATATCATCCCACTCTCATAAACGGCGATGCTGTAAAATGCAATCGGATGGGATGCAGTGAAAAATAGAAATGTATTGTTGGCGGCTATGAGCACTTGCTACTATGGGGGAGTTTTTATTTAAAAAAAAAAAAAAAAAAACAAAGGAGCAAATAGTCAAAATTAAGCAGCAATAAAACCCAAAAGGAAAAAGATCTCTAAAACTTCTCAAGTTGATTTATAATCCCAAAACTTCATATCATACTGGATTACTAGGCCCGATCTTAAAAGGATACTGTATCTTGAATTACAGCCAGGTAAAATATAAACCTGTCCTCATTTGAAAGTACCATTATTGTTATAAAGAGTGGACCTTATTTAAAGTGGTATACTTAGGAATATAATCCCCCATCCTTAGTCTGTGGATAACAGGTTGTTTGGTGGAGGTCCGACCATTAGGAACCCCAACAGCAACAAAAATGTTAATGCTGTCACTCTAGCCACCACTATGGATACTAGTGTAGAGTAAACTTGCCGAATGTTCGGGTACGGCAAAGTTCATCTGAACCTGAATACTCTGCATTTGACTCCTGGTGGCCAGAGAAGTTAAATGCAGCCTTAGAAAGTCCATGTAGCTGCAGAGCAGCATCTAACTTCTCCAAATGTCGGTAGTCAAAAGTCGAGTGTGGGGTTCAGAAAAAACTTTGTGGAACTCGAACTTTTGGCAAATTCACTCAAAACTAAAGGCTCTATTACACGGGGTTATCTCTGGGAGCAAGTCAGGTCAGCGCTCGCTTACTCCTCGTTTCCTGTTCGCTGCCAGCACTATTACACACGCAGACAGTGAGCGGATAATTGTGTGTGTGTGTGTGTGGGGGGGGCTCCCCGGATTATCTTTAGATCATCCAGCGAGCCCATAGTAGATAGCGGCAGTCTGCTGCTGCTCCTCTTCCACTGGGCGATGATGGCAGATCGTTGCTCTCCACGTCGTTTGTCTTTCAACATGTTGAAAGACAATGAAAGACAACTGGATACTACAGCAGAGGGTGGTCAGTCCTGTAGCTATAGCCCTTTTGTAATAAGATCAGGAATCAGCTGAAGAATGATCTAACACTCACTCATGGGCTGATCGTTTACTTCTGACATGTCAAAAAATAATCACCCCGTGGATTAGAAATGCACAACAATAGGGCCGTACAAACAATATAGAAATAGTTTGTACAGACCTGCCGGCATGATTACCGAGCCACGTAACAGGCTCTGCAAACGATCACTGATCTAGGAGATTGGCGTTGGTTTATAGCGAGGCTCAGACCGTCTAATAGAGGACTGCAGGAATGAGGTCGGCCTATGCCCCCAAGACTCGTCTGTTCCTGTGGCAGTCCAGGAAGTCTCCCCTTGTTTTCAGAGCGCCATGTACATTCTAGAAGAGTAGGCAAGTACGGCAAATAGAGGGGAAAAAAAGCAGCGTAATTAACATTGTCATCTGGGATTGTGACACCATTGAATGAAATGTTCAAACATGTTTTCTTTTACTCATTTTAGTAATACAACACTGGTTACTGGAAAATGCCTTACAGCCTGATTCAAAACACATGTTCATAGATCTGAATGAAGAGAAGAAAAAAAAAACTGGAACATCAAACTGATATATCATCTGTGCTATTAAAGTTTTTTTTTTCTGTTTCTTCCCTCTCGTCTCCGTGTCATGAAGACTTTTATGTCTGTAAGATTTATTTAAACGAGTTTATTATATAATGAAGCTTGTCAGATCATAAAGACAAAGTCATCCATTATGGAATATATCGGAGAGGGCGCTGTAAGAGTCGGCGAAACTGCTACAATGTAATCGAGCAAATATCAGGCCGTAAAGGCAAATGGTTCAAATTATCGAAAGCCGCATCTGTCGACGGGATCTGCCTCGAAGATGTTTCCTCTCTAGTGGTGAATATGTAGTGATCTTTTACTACATGTCCCATGTCTTCTCTCTATATAGATCAGGTTACTCTGCATGAGGCCCCCCACATGAAAAGTGATATAGACGGACACTTACTGATATAGCAATAAGATTAGATCAGATGTATATTTTACTATTCTTGTCTCGTATTCAACTGTATATAACTAGCAAACTAACAGATCCTGAGCCCCCACAGTCTGGTCATCAGACAGAGCTACATGACAAGGGAGGTTAGACTGTGCCCACTCTACAGCCAGGATGAGACCCACATCCTGCTACACTGCTCCAAATACTCAGCAGCGAGGGACAATCACTTCTGCTGATCTCAGCTCCATGGAAGAAGATGAACTCTAGAGCCTGCGAGGGGAAGAAAGGAAACCCAGTGGGCATAACAGCGTAAGGCCATGTTCACATTTAGTAAAACACCATCCGTTCTGTGGCAGAAGTCAGTTCTGTGGCCATTGTCAGAGAAGATCATTGAAAATCGACAACGGCCGTGATTATTACTGAACTTACGTTGTGTGAACATAGCCTAATGAAGTATGTCATTGGCTGCCATAGACAAGTCCTGATCGCTAGTCCCAATATTTCCACCTTTCTTTGGCAATGATGTATATTGGATCCGGCCAATAAAAGTTCTATTTATTTTAATGCTACCCATTTTCCAAACATCCAGGGGGACATTTATGAAAGGTCCGCCCAAGGTGTACGCCAGGGATAAGACGCAGATTCACCCCTTCTCCCTGGTGTATGCTTGCCCTATCCCCTGCTCGCCTGATGATCCAAATCTACACCGGCTGGACTTGGCACTCCGGGCGCAGGTTCGGATGCCACGCCGGCCAGATTCACTTAGACCACGCGTATCTTAGTGAATTCAGTCGGAGAAAATGAGGTGAGGCCTACGTTAATACTGGACTACAAGTACGTCAGTCTTCATAAATCCCTCCCCCTAATGTCGGCACCATGTTATAGGACAAAAGGAGCAGAGTGTATTGATATATATCTATATATTAAAGTCTCCGATGTTTCCATGCCAAAGAGTCCAGACCATTGTGTGACACCTCCCACTGGACTCCTTAAACACTGAATGATCAGGGATTTTAATCAACAAGTAAAAAGTTATATCGTAATATATATATATATATATATATATATATATATATATATATTTATATATATATTATATATGAAATAAAAGTATTGAACACACTGGGATAACACACTGTGCTGTTCTACAGACCCTCCGTACAGGTGACTGGCTCAGCTCTGCTACATCTATATACGAGTATCTGTTCAGCTCTTTCTTGTCCTTCTTTGCTTTATTCAGCACCCTTGTTTCCCCATTAAACGATTAAAGGAGGGGGTGCTGAATGATGGGGCGTAAACAGATTGAAATACAGGACTGTATACACCCTGAACTAACACACACACCATGCCTTGGGCAACCTCCGCTGTACATACAGCCCTGTACACACACGTCTCATTAGGTCTGATGACAGCCATTTCTTTTTAGCATCGCAAATCCAACGTCTTCAGTTTATCAGACATAAAAGCATAGTAAATAAATAGTCTATAGTCACCAGAAGTAACCCCAAAGCCTTAAACCCTTCTATCGCTATCAGCCCGTCTCTTTCTAACCACCGCCATGATGTCAGAGCTACAATAAAATTCTATTTTCTTCTTTCAACGTTTAACACCACTTCTGTTGAGAGAATATTACAGGCAAACCCTTGAATATAAATCCATGTAAGTCTTTTCTTAACTACTGCAGTGTCTCGCTCTTAAGTATGATTTATACCATATGAGCCGAAATACCAACAATGGTTTTATTAATATAGAACTTAGACATAAGTCTGAGTTACTTCTAAAGTCTCTTTGTTTCATCTTGTTAACATAATTCTTGCCAAGGGCTTCCCGCATTACGTTCTAGGAGTCCTAAATAGATTAGGGTGTTCTCCGTGGCGGCCAACGGGAGAAGAAATACAAACTTATCATATTGGATGATAGATGGATCGCGGTCAGCTGATCACTTGTTAGATTCGGTGAAAGGAGCTTAATTCCAAGACAAGTTATATAAACCAGAAAAAGTCTATAAAAAAAAAAAAGGCTTAAGAGCTAACATGCCCAGGAAACACCTAGATGTATGCCGTCTGCCGTCCAGGCGAGCTGGGAGAACTACAATAGGTGGAGTACCACAGCTGCGGAACACTGTTCTATGGGGTTTATATGAATAAATATTAAAGGGGGCTTTCAGGAACAAACATTTTATAAATGCTGCTAAATATTTTTTTAAAAAAAACATACTCACCTTGTCCTGATCCTCTGACACTATGCTTGATCCTAGATCCTGCCTTCATCTTCCTTCCTAGGATGTCATTGTCATCCTAGACCCACAGTGATTGGCTGAGCAGTCAGTTCTTGTAGGTTTGTGATATTAATAAGATCAAAAGATCAGGGATTCAGCACCATCAGAATGTCAATGAGTATCTTTTTTTTTTCTTTTACAATTTTGACAAAACATTGGGGCATTTGTTTAAAAAAAAAATCTTTGATTTCCTCTAGTGCATTCCTATAGTCTTGTGGGATAATGGTATAAATAAATAAACAGCTCCACTATTGTCCTTAGTTTGCGTGTGGTGTTGCAGCTCAGTTAAAAGGGTTGTCTTGGGAAAACAAAATTAGCTCCACAGTTTGATGTAATAATAAACATGTCATACTTACCTCCTCCAATCCACCGTAACTGCTGTGCCAACTCTTTGATACTTCTCTGGTCTCCGCTTTTTTCAGGCTACTGTGACGTCTGATAGGAACTAGCTCGCTCAGCCAAATAGTGACTGAGACATGACATCACTGTGGCCATTGATTGGCTGATAAGACCAGTTCCTGTGGGTTTTGGGATGACACAGACAGAGTGGAGACAGCAGAGAACCAGGAACATCAGCAAAGGGGGAAGGGGAGGATCGGGGAAGGTAAGTATAGCATGCTTATTATTTATATACCACCGCCAGTGAATGGAACCATCTATCTATCTTTGTATCTATAACTTTGTATCTCTATATATCATCTATCTTTGTGTATCTATGTACCCTTGTATCTATCTTTGTATCTATCTTTGTATCTATCTATCTATCTATCTATCTATCTTTGTATCTATCTATCTATCTATCTATCTTTGTATCTATCTATAGTATCTATCTATCTATCTATGTATGTATCTATCTATCTTTGTATCTATCTATCTATCTATCTATCTATCTATCTATCTTTGTATCTATCTATAGTATCTATCTATCTATCTATGTATCTATCTATCTATCTATCTATCTATCTATCTATCTATGTATGTATCTATCTTTGTATCTATCTATCTATCTATCTATCTATCTCTCTCTCTATCTATCTTTGTATCTATCTATCTATCTCCTATCTATCTATCTATCTATCTATCTATCTATCTATCTATCTCCTTCCTATCTATCTATCTATCTATCTATCTATCTATCTATCCTATCTATCTATCCTATCTATCTATCCTATCTATCTCCTATCTATCTATCTATCTATCTATCTATCTATCTATCTATCTATCTATCTATCTCTCTATAAGTTTATATGTAACACAGACACTAACCTTTCCATACACATATATGTATCATTATTTTATTCTAATAAGATTAGCATTTTATCCCACTACAGGTTAGGCCTTCTATGTCATAAAATACCAGTATGAAAGACATTCCACGAAGACAAACAAAGGAGAAGTTTGATAAGAGTCCGGATAGAGCCTATAATAAGATTAAATCAACTCTGTCTATGAAACCCTGCACTACAGCTGGGAATCCCTGCGGAGCCGAGAAGCAGAAGCAAAAAAAACAAAACCACTAAAAGCAACTCAAACAAAATAAATTGTGAAGTAAAAATACTGTAAATGAGAGGAATGGGAGAAGGAGGAAAAAAAAGAGTGAAGCAAGCAAGAAGCGGGCGATTTATGCTTTCCAGAAAATTACAATATTGCACTAGTTAATTAAAAGCTTTTATATGAAGCATAAAAAAATAATTTGGAAGAAATGCGCTGGAGAAATTAATACGCAAGGTGCTGGCAATGCATAAATGTCACTTTAACAGAGGAGATGCTGAAGTGTACGCAGACGGCATGTGTGAAATGGAAATGAGGCCGTGTGAAGAACCCAGAAAAAAATAAAAAAATCTAAAACCTTAAATAGGCTTCAAAGCTTAAAGGGAATCTATCGTTTTATTGTATTTGCTCTATAGATTTATGGAGCAGTTATCTTTCTGCACCAGGACGTGTAAAAACTAAGACGGGGAATAATGAGACATTGACTTCTATGGGAAGATGTAGTGAGCGTGCTCTGTGACGTGTACAGGGAGAAGAAGGAAAGGGAACTCTGCTCATTACGAGCTCGCCCAATTATTTTCAACAGTCGATGATGTCGGCCTCCAACTTAACAGCAGAGGAGTCACATTTCACTGTAAGGCTATGTACATGTCATGTATCATGATATATGTAAAAAAAAAAAAGGCACATGCTATGCACGCCCATTGTTTTTAATAGTATTACGCATGTATTAGATGTGGGATACAGTTAAAGGGGTACTCTGGTAAAAGAAAAAAAAATTCAAATCAACTGGTGTCAGACAGTTAGATTGATTTGGAATTTACTTCTATAAAAAAAAAAAAAATCTCAAGTCTTAAAGTACTTATCAGCTGCTGTATGCCCTGCAGGAAGTGGTGTATCCTTTCCAGTCTGACACAGTGCTCTCTGCTGACACCTCTGTCCAGAGCAGCAGCAAATCCCCATAGAAAACCTCTGCTGCTCTGGGGACAGTTCCTCACATGGACAGAGGTGGAAGCAGAGAGCACCGAGTCAGACTGGAGAGAATACACGACTTCCTGCAGGGCATACAGCAGCTGATAGGTACTGGGTTTTTAAATAAAAGTAATTTAAAACTCTTTATAACTAATCTGAAAACATTTTTTTTTGTTCACTGGAGTATCCCTTTAACCCTAATAAAGGGGGACTCATCTCTATCCTGATCCTGCCCTCTAATGATAAGGAAATGACTATCTACAGAGACCCAATAAAATGGGACACAACACAACTCCATCCAGATCCATGAGCGGGGGTCCATTGCTGGGGGTTCCATTTAATTAAATCTCCTATATGGGGGAGATTTATCAAACATGGTGTAAAGTAAAACTGGCTCAGTTGCCCCTAGCAACCAATCAGATTCCACCTTTCATTTTCCTAAGAGTCTGTGAGGAATGAAAGGTGGAATCTGATTGGTTGCTAGGGGCAACTGAGCCAGTTTCACTTTACACCATGTTTGATAAATCTCCCCCCATGGTGTAAAGTGAAACTAGGCTGCAGAGTAGGGATGGTCCGAACAGAGTTCGGTTCGGGTTCGTACGAACCCGAACTCTCGGTAATGATTCCCGCTGTCTACCCGCTCCGTGCAGCGGGCGGATCCAGCGGGAGGACCGCCTGGAAAACTGGAATACAGCCATAGCCATAGGCTGTATCCCAGTTTTCCAGGCGGTCCTCCCGCTGTATCCACCCGCTCCACGGAGCGGGCAGACATCGGGAATCTGATGCAGAGCCTTGGAGGGTTCGGACCATCCCTACTGCAGAGCCTTCAGGGACAGAGCAAACACTTAATCGGCATGGTACACGGACAGGTGATTTCAAGAGATTGCAGCATTGTAGACTTTGCTGTTGGCAGTTTCTCCCACAGTGGCCACTACAGGAGAAATGTTGTATTGCATCTAGTAAAGGCGTTATTTAGGATTAGAAAAAAAAAAAAAAAAAACAGTGCCACCCCTGTCCCCAGGTTGTGTTTGGTATTACAATTCAGTTCCATTCACTTCCATGGAACTGTGGTACAAAACCAACACTCAAGCTGAGCATAGGAGAGGCGTTATTTCTAGAAAAAAGCAGCCACAGTCCATATATCATATTTTAGAGACAACCCCTTAGGTTTATAGTCATTATGAATTGCATAATAAAACAGCTTTTTTTTTTTTTTTTTTTCAAACCAACTGTTTCAGGAAGTTATACAGATTTATAATTTACTTCTACTTAAAAATCTCGTCTTCCAGTACCTATCAGCTGCTGTATGTGCTGCAGGAAGTGGTGTATTCTCTTCAGTCTGACACAGCGCTCTCTGCTGCCACCTCTGTCCATATCAGGAACTGTAGCAAATCAAAGCAGCAGCAAATTCCCATAAAAAAAACCTCACCTGCTCTGTCAGGCTGGAAAGAATACACCACTTCCTGCAGAACATACAGCAGCTGATACATACTGGAAGATTGGAGATTTTTAAATGGAAGTAAATTACAAATCTGTATAACTTTCTGACACCAGTTGATTTGAAAAAAGAAGAAGACAAAAAAAAATCACTGGATTACCCCTTTAAATTACAAAAACACTAAAATGCCACATAAATGAACACAATAACTGCTGCTTTATAGCAATATGGTAAAGCACCACATTCACACCACATTCTATGCTCTCTTGTCGCCACATTTTAAATTTTTTTATATATTTTTTTTTTCACTGCAGAAAACAGCTAAGCTTTTCAATTGAAACATAATGTAAAAAACAGAAGAAAACACTAACCTTTCAAGCAGCGCAGAGCGGCAGCGCTATCCATAATGCTTAATTGGCAACCACACAATAAAATACTTCAATTCTGAAGAGTATTAATTACTAGTTTATGACTCTAGCTTCTATTATTCTGGCGATGCAGAAAAGCCCATAAAAGCCTGGCATTTCCCCGCACAAAGGGGCACTATACCTTCTGGGGGATTCAGGAAATTTTCATTAATATTTCAGCTAGTGCGGTTTAGTCAAGCAGAGTGGAGGAAGAGGCTTAGTCATGCTCTCCCCTTTTTTCTCTCCTAGTTTATGAACACAGGTTTTTTTACGGGTTTATTTTTTGTTGCAAAACTGCAAAGCAAGGCGGAAAATTGTATTTTCTCCTATAGACTGCGGGGACATGTGAAATCCCTGGGTGAGATGGATGGACTGGGCGCACGGAGTTTACTGGAATCATTTTATATAGGAATGATGGCCAGCGATAGGATTTATTTCAGAAAGTATTTGCATTTACAATTTGCATTACTTCCTGCAGAATATACAGCAGCTGAAAAGTACTGGGTGTCAGGAAATGGGACCAGGACAACAAAGGACAGGTGTAGTCCTGATGCTGGCACCCGCTCCTCTGTCCCTGCCTACTTGCCACAACAGCCCTAATGGCAGCGGCCAACTGGTCGACGGTTCCTAATCCTATATAAGTGTGAAGATAGAACAAGGACCAGGCAGAAACAACACAATAAATCAGGGTCAGGGGTCCGAGTCAGTAACAAAAAGGCGGCACAGTACAAAACGCGATCCAAGTCAAAAGTCCTAAAGCCAGAAAGTCAGAATACCAAGTACACAATGCAGGGAACACTAGGTCAAGACACACTAGTAAACTAGGCTCTATCACAGGCAAGGAGGAACAGGCAGACAGAAGCTTTATAGGAACTGAAGTCCAGGCCCCCAGTCTCCCACAGTAATCAAAAGCTGACTGGCAGTGGCACCTGCCAGTCAGCAATTACCAAACAGTATGCAGCTGGGATGCCTAGTTGTGAAGTAGCCTGGCCACGGCCACGTCGGTTATCACTAAGGACTTCATCTAGACTCCCCTAACGACCGGTTGGCCGGTCGTCAGGGACGCCATTGGCGCCCCCCTAATAACTGGCCTGGCTGGTTGTCAGAGACACTGCTGGTGCTGTCAGGGGGCCGGTCACGCATTCTGGCAGTGCCAGCAGCCATGCGTGCAGCCCGGCTCCTGACACTAGAAGACTTGTGACTACTGAATAGAATTTACACATCTATATAACATTCTGTTACCAGTTGATTTGAAAGAGATTATTGTTCCCTTCTAATATACTATAACAATTTCCAAAAATCCTATAATTTCTATATAAAAACGACCTCCCTATTACCCCTTCGTCTAATTACCCCTCACCAGCTTTTCCATCGCCTCTGCTCTACTCTAATCCAGCAGCGATGGAAGTAATAGAGCCATGATGGATGCCCTTTTAATGGCCGTGTCACCGTACGTGTCATCCGACGCCACACACGGCCAGGAAAAAAACTCAATAGAGGAATAAAATTAAAATGTTAATTAGTCAACTTATTGCTGTCAGGATCTGATCCAGAAGCTCTCATCCCAAAGTGTAATGAATTGATGTTACCTCCCACCAGTACTTCAGCAATTCATTCCGTCTTTGCGGGATCCAGGCGCCATTTTATAGTAATCACAAGTGAGATATAGAAAAAACGAGTTTTTTTTTTTTTTCCCCCTTTCAAAATATTATTCTTCCGTGCCCCGCAGGCTCGCTGAACTTAGCAGGCAATTATGAATAAAGTATGCATGGGAATCCTCATTATTTGTGACAAGCTGTGTCTCAAGCCATAATATTCCGGATTATTCTTTTATTTAAAGGACTGCCAGCAAACGTTACAGAGATCAGAGCCTTGAAAAAAGGCAAATTAGCAATAAATATCGCAGGTTAAACGTGCCTAATGTACAGTTTTATTATAGGGAAAAAAATCTTACAAACCTTTCATAGAGAAGATACTAAGGGGGGAGATTTATCAAACATGGTGTAAAGTGACACTGGCTCAGTTGCCCCTAGCAACCAATCAGATTCCAGCTTTTATTTTCCAAAATGTCTGTGAGGAATGAAAGGTGGAATCTGATTGGTTGCTAGGGGCAACTGAGCCAGTTTCACTTTACACCATGTTTGATAAATCTCCCTCTAAGAGTCTATGGCGGTGACTATCGGGCTTTAGTATTCATTTTCAGACAGTACAATCACTCGAGAAACTATGAAGCCATCTTTTCTTACAAAGCGAAAATAACAATTACAGTCTGCGATCTGTCTCCATTAGTGATGAGCGAACCTGATCGTAAATGTCTGTATGTTCATTTGAACATGACGCTAATTGTTCGTGTGCGTGTTCGCAATTTGTTCTATGATCGGAATGATTATAACAATCATTTTCGAACATGTGCACGTACGCATCTGCGTAGTTTATGTTTTGCACCTGATAGGGTACAAGCACAATGCGGAATGGTGATGGATAACCAGTCGTGTATTCCACAGTTAGCGGGCCCGCACGTCTCAGCACGTGTCATAGACTCCATTTTATGCACGGGCTGATTCCGCCCTCCGTCCAAAGAATGAACAGGTTCATTCTTTGGACAGACGACGGAATCCATCCAGAAAAATCTGACTCCTTTACCGGTCCAGCACTATTGCTTTGATGGTCCCCAGTGGCATGTGACTGCTACAGCCAATCAGGGGCCTCTGCGGTGATGTCAGTAGTACAGCATGTGACAGCTGAGGTCAATGATAGGATACAGGAAACAAAAACTGGGGATCATTGAGTGTCTGTACTGGATCTTTGGTGGACTAATGGTGCCCATATACTGTACACTTATGTCAGCTGTGCCCACCCGCTGGAGGTCCCTATTACACAGAACGATAATTGTGCAAAAAATCGTTATATCGTTTGCATTTAAACGATAATCATTCTGTGTAATTGCAGGCGACAATCGAAAAATCGTTCGTATGTCGTTGACTTAGATCTGAACCTAAAATTATCGTTAATCGCTCACTAATCGTTCGCTGTAATTCCACATCCGTTCGCTCAAGTTCCGCATTTGCTCACTAATCGTTCAGTGTAATTGCACATTGTTCATTGTTTTGCTGGGATCAGAAGGAATAAAGGATCATAGTAACGATCGCAGTAACGTTCGTAGTAACGATTGTATCTAACGACCATTTTTCTGTGTGATATGGTGAACGATTTCAGGTTAATGATAAACAATCTCGATTCCATCGTTTATCGTTAGTTGTTAATTGTTAAAAATCGCTCCGTGTAATAGGACCCTAAGTTCTGCTGACAGTATAAAATATATGTAGGATGTGGGCCCAACTCTTTTGTTCTAGGAGAGATAGGGCGGCACCAGAGCTGTCTTCACTAAAGCTGTGTCGCATGTCCACGTGTAAGGGCTTTATTACACGGAGTGATAATCTGCCGAATCGGTCTGATGTGGCAGATCATCTCTATGTGTAATAAAGACACAATCAGCAAATGACAACGATCATCGGCTGATCGTGTCTTTAGGCCCTGATCTAAACTCATCAGTACATGTAATAGCAATACACGGCCGACTGCTGGCAACTATGTAAAGAAAATAATAAAATACATACATAAAGGTGGAAGTTTAGAACTGGTCTCTTAAGTGACAGGCTGTTTAGCCAATCATTGGCTGAAACGGGCGTGGACTGTGATTGGCTGAGCAACCTGTCACTTCAGAGACCGGCTCTGAAGTTCCACCGGCCACGTAGGGAGCGGACAGAAGCGAGGAAGATGCCGGGGAGTGGGCAGAAACACCAGGGAGTGTGGACAGGTATGTGTGTGCTTTATAATTCTACACTTTTAAAGCAAGGGCTGCACAGACATTGTTAAAGATGTCTGTGCAACCCTTGCTGCATGATAACCGAGCCACGTAAAAGGCTCAGTAAACAAGTGCCAATCTGTCCGCTTCCTGGACTGAGCTGCGGCTTGAGACGTGACCATTCAGCCATTCAGCGGTCCTAGCGGGGTCCCACCTCAGCCGCGGACGTCACGTCTCAAGCCGCAGCTCAGACCAGGAAGCGGCGGCTAGACGGGAGAATGGGGCGGCAGGATCCAGGACCTGGCGCTGGAACCGGGTACGTAAGTGACCGGCGTCTTCTTATATATCCACCCCCTCCGCGGCCGCACACTAAAAGTAGTGCTAGCCCGGAGTACCCCTTTAAGAATGAGCAATGCATGCCTACACCGAAAGATCTGAACAATAAACAACGATTTTATGGTCAGCTCAAAAGATGCAAACAAATTTTCGTTAGCCGTTTGAAGGTTGCCTGCAAACACGCGGAAAGATTAAATTGGAACGATAGAACGATTTTTTGCGCAATAAGATTTCTGCGTAGTCGGTAAAGATGAGAGAGAAACTCTTTGACTGACAGTTGTTGAAGATGTATAGATACCTAAAGCTATGAATTGTGGTTCGTTATTGTTACTTTATACATTTGCAGTTTTTTTCCCCGCCCTCCCCCCCAAACCGATCCTACATTGTATCAGAATGAGCTCCCAGTATAGAGAACTGGGTGTGAAATGAAGTAACCAGCCCCCTGCTGAGACCGATCAGACACGCAGTACAGGCTGCACTGCAGGGCTAATTGGCCAGATAAACACTGGATGGTGCGGTTGTATTTTGTAGCTGTTTATGGTTTGGAAAGCTAAACATTAGTAGGAGAGGTGAATAGCTGTGGTTATACGATCGGTCGATCGCATCTCATTCTACAGAGCAGGTCATAGGCTGATCTACCCATACACTACACTACGCTCAACACAAAGCAATGAGGCTAAACGTCTCCCCTACTCTCCCCCTTACAGGGACTCTGCTTACCTCTGGTCCCCGCTGCCCCCCAGTGTGACCAGCTGAATTATACTGGGGATTGTATGAGGACTGGAAGCCACTTTTGTAGTGGAAGTCCATGAGCATTCTGGTTGATGAAGTCATCGGTGAGTGAATCGGCACAGCAGTGGGGACCAGAGTGGCGGCAAATGCAGAAGCTAAATACCCACAATACTCATCACCGCCCCTGTGCCGAAATCACTACCATTATACCATTGAACCAATGTAGAACAGGTGGAAACAGCTGCATCATAATAGTTACACGATGGTGTCATGTATTACTAGCTTACTCGTAGAGATGAGCAAACTTGTCAAAAGTTCAGTTTAGTACTTTAATGTAAAGTTGGGGTTTGTGGCAAACCGAAGTCGATCATTATACTTACATGTCCACGCTCCCCCGGGGTACCTTTTCTCCAGTCAGGTCCCGTCGCCTTCTCTGGTGAAGGCCCACTCAGCCAATCACAGGCTGACTAGGATGGAACAGCAACGCGGCCCATGATTGGCTGAGCACTGGAGAAGCCAATGGGACGGGACCGGAGAGCCACAAGAAGACACCGGGAGAGTGTGGACAGGTGGGAATGACTTTTTTTGTATTTTTGAGATGTGCGGACGCTCTTCCTGAACCTGTCCGAGCTTTGCATTAAGTACGAAAGGCTTGGTTGGCTCATCTCTACTTACTATATATTACAATGTATGGGCAACTGTATCCAGAGCATGTCATATCTCCCTGAGAAAACATCAAAATCACATTTATTTCAGAGTTCAGAGCCATATGAATGTGACGGAGAGAAGAGAGGAGACATAGGCACTCAGGATAGTGAAAAGGGAATAGAGAATTAGAGGAAATAGAGAACATACAGTATAGAGAGAACACACAGTATATTATAGGGAGAACCATACGGTATATTATAGGGAGAACATACGGTATATTATAGGGAGAACATATGGTATATTATAGGGAGAACCATACGGTATACTATAGGGAGAACCATACGGTATACTATAGGGAGAACATACAGTATACTATAGGGAAAACATACCGTACATTATAGGGAGAACCATACAGTATATAATAGGGAGAACATATGGTATATTATAGGGAGAACATACAGTATATTATAGGGAGAACATACAGTGTATTATAGGGAGAACCATCCAGTATATTATAGGGAGAACATACGGTATACTATAGGGAGAACATACGGTATACTATAGGGAGAACATACAGTATATTATAGGGAGAACATACAGTATATTATAGGGAGAACATACAGTATATTATAGGGAGAACCATACGGTATACTATAGGGAGAACATACAGTATACTATAGGGAGAACCATACGGTATACTATAGGGAAAACATACCGTACATTATAGGGAGAACCATACAGTATATTATAGGGAGAACATACAGTATATTATAGGGAGAACATACAGTATATTATAGGGAGAACATACAGTATACTATAGGGAGAACATACAGTATACTATAGGGAGAACATACAGTATATTATAGGGAGAACATACAGTGTATTATAGGGAGAACATACGGTATACTATAGGGAGAACATACAGTATATTATAGGGAGAACATACAGTGTATTATAGGGAGAACATACAGTATACTATAGGGAGAACATACAGTATATTATAGGGAGAACATACAGTATACTATAGGGAGAACATACAGTATATTATAGGAAGAACATACAGTATACTATAGGGAGAACATACGGTATATTATAGGGAGAACATACAGTATACTATAGGGAGAACATACAGTATATTATAGGGAGAACATACAGTATACTATAGGGAGAACATACGGTATATTATAGGGAGAACATACAGTATACTATAAGGAGAACATACAGTATATTATAGGGAGAACATACAGTATATTATAGAGAGAACATACAGTATACTATAGGGAGAACATACAGTATATTATAGGGAGAACATACAGTATACTATAGGGAGAACATACAGTATATTATAGGGAGAACATACAGTATATTATAGGGAGAACATACAGTATACTATAGGGAGAACATACAGTATACTATAGGGAGAACATACAGTATATTATAGGGAGAACATACGGTATATTATAGGGAGAACATACGGTATATTATAGGGAGAACATACAGTATATTATAGGGAGAACATACAGTGTATTATAGGGAGAACATACAGTATATTATAGGAGAACATACTGTATATTATAGGGAGAACATACAGTATACTATAGGGAGAACATACAGTATACTATAGGGAGAACATACAGTATACTATAGGGAGAACATACAGTATATTATAGGGAGAACATACAGTATATTATAGGGAGAACATACGGTATATTATAGGGAGAACATACGGTATATTATAGGGAGAACATACAGTATACTATAGGGAGAACCATACGGTATATTATAGGGAATGCCCACTGAGCCCTGTGCCTGCGGCTCTGCAGTACATACAGGCAGTGCGGGGGTCCCTAGCATACTGCACCATGCACCTCTCCCAGTACACAGTCACATATGTAAAAGCCATTTTTCCTGACAAGGACGCTGTTAGCTCACTGTGTACTGTAACAGCCTAGTGACTCATACAACTTTCTTTTTAAACAGTATAGAAAATCTTTGAAATCATTACCACAGAGACAACTTGAACAATTGAAGCCGATAATGACAACTTTGTCAACTGAGGCGTTCCAGATAAGTTGAGTCCCAGTCAGTGCTGTAACCATTGCTATAGCCTGACCTGAGAGAGCCATGCCGATGCCAGTTGTCATCCAGCGCTCGCCCAGCACCCCGGCTATTACTATTACATTTATTTACCTATTTCTATATTATTAATGAAGGAATTTATTCAGCTCCAAGTGAATTGTTTTATTTTCCCTATGAGAGTTTCATGATCCATCTACTGCCTGGAAGGGAACTGTGACGCCATTTACAACGTAGGGAGGTCATCTATACACTGTGCAGTCTGTCTGTCTCATATCTATATACTCTATCTATCCATCTATAGTCCAAAGAAAGGCAGCAGCACTCCGATATGGCAAAAAAGTGGAAAAAGTTATATTTATGTATTCATCCATCTCATATCTAAACAATCTTAGACAGACAGACAGTTGGACAGACAGATAGATAGAGAAATAGAATGATAGATAGGAGATACAGTAGATAGACAGACAGAGATAGATAGATAGATAGATAGATAGGAGATAGATAGATAGATAGATAGATAGATAGATAGATAGATAGATGGATAGATAGATCTAATATTAATATATATTTTATTTTATCCATCTGTATACTTATTTGCCTTTCTGTCTAATATCTATCTACAAATGTATCTGTCTATCTATAGAATATCTACACACACACACACACACACACACCACATACACATATACATATTTATATAACATAACTATCTATAGAATATCTACACACACACACACACACACACACACACACACCACATACACATATACATATTTATATAACATAACTATCTATAGAATATCTATATCCACTGGATATTAATCTGTATAATCTTACATGTGTCTCATAGTCCTGCTCTATTTGCCCTATACACACTAAGTAACAAAGAACATAACACAGCATTTTTTCCTAGATTTTTTATGTTTTTCACTAAATCCCTGGACTCTTCAGACAATATGGGGGATTACAGAGCTGCACACCACGGCTACGTATAACCTAGCACTGATGTCTGTGGATCATACGTGTTCAGTGATTTCACTAACAAAGCGTCTGCCATGCTGAGCCGTCTGACTGTGAGCTGAGCCGCTAACAATACCACAGTGATCTCCGGTGTCCATAGCAACAGTAACTAATTCCCTCCTCTCCCCCATCACGGTGGTAATTCTCTCCCAGGCCATCAATCGCTTACACACACACAAAAAAGTTGGAAACACTTTGTGGAGCCAATGGCCGCGAAGCTGATCTGCTAATAGGAAATAATCTGCGGCTAATACACATTCCAGGGCAGCCGGGGGTTTCTCTAATGCTTTGTTAGACGGGCCTCTCTCCAAAGAAAGCAAGGTGGAGGATAGGAAACAGGCGGCCATTAATAAGAGCAAAAGGCCTACCTGCTTACAACTACTACTACTGGGAAGGTGCTGCTACTAATAAGGTTTACTATATACAACCAGGGCTATATCACTGTACTGTATACAACCAGGGCTATATCACTGTACTGTATACAACCAGGACTATATCACTGTACTGTATACAACCAGGGCCATACCACTGTACTGTATACAACCAGGGCTATATCACTGTACTGTATACAACCAGGGCCATACCACTGTACTGTATACAACCAGGGCTATATCACTGTACTGTATACAACCAGCGCTATATCACTGTATTGTATACAACCACGGCCATACCACTGTACTGTATACAACCAGGACTATATCACTGTACTGTATACAACCAGGGCTATATCACTGTACTGTATACAACCAGGGCTATACCACTGTACTGTATACAACCAGGGCTATACCACTGTACTGTATACAACCAGGGCCATATCACTGTACTGTATACAACCAGGGCTATTTCACTGTACTGTATACCACCAAGGCTATATCACTGTACTGTATACAACCAGGGCTATATCACTGTACTGTATACAACCAGGGCTATTTCACTGTACTGTATACAACCAGGGCCATATCACTGTACTGTATACAACCAGGGCTATATCACTGTACTGTATACCACCAAGGCTATATCACTGTACTGTATACAACCAGGACTATATCACTGTACTGTATACAACCAGCGCTATATCACTGTACTGTATACAACCAGGGCCATATCACTGTACTGTATACAACCAGGACTATATCACTGCTAGATAACAGGAAGCAATACACAAATATATAGAAAGGAATCTCTACGGGGCTTTAACATCTATAAGTCTAATACCTATCTATTATCTATCTATCTATCTATCTATCTATCTATCTATCTATCTATCTATCTCCTATCTATCTATCTATCTATCTATCTCCTATCTATCTATCTATCTATCTATCTATCTATCTATCTATCTATCTATTTCCTATCCATCCATCCATCTATCTATCATATCTATCTGGTATTTTTAGGCGCTTTAGTTATATTGGAAACCACTAGTATACACCACGGCAGCTGCATACACTGATATTTTGTATCTAATCTACAGTAGACAATGTTCTCTGCACTACACGGCTCAGATTTCAGAATGAAACACTATAGCGACTGTATCCAGTGCTCAGCTGATAGCAGGATTGGATAGACTGTGAACAGGAGAAAGTTCTTATTCACTGATTGCAAGCAAGCATGGTAAAAAGGGTGAGGAGCGCACACTGCACCATGGCTATATGACAAGCATGGGCAAACCCCTCAAAGTCATACAATCTTTGCCATGTCTGCATCTGGCAATGCTTTGATAAATGTCAGCCAAAGGGGAACAAATAGGGGGACATTTATCAGTGTTCTGGCAGGTGCATACGCCAGGGAGAGGGCAGGGAACTTTGGGGGGGGGGGGGGGGGGGGGGCTGTAAGGCATGAAGCCTTTTGGTGAAATCAACTGGGAAAAGGGGTTGGGCCAAATTTAAGACCGGCATATGAGTACGTGGGTCTTGATAAATTCCCCCCATTGAGTTGGTATGCCAAACTGCCAGCCTCATTTGCACAAAAATTCTACATTAAATTTTTTAAAGTGGGCAGGACTTAGCAGGATGGGGTGTGGCCTCCCAGTACTCCACAGAGTTACCATAAGTTCCACCAGAAATTGGCTGCATATCAGACCCACCAGGTTGGAGATGCTGTGAGCCAGTCATCAGTTATCCTACTATTAGCTGGAAACAGTCATCAAGCAGGTCGGTGGTTAGCAGCTGCCGGTAGATGTCCCTGTGGCTGTATTTTTGTCATGCGTTATGTGTGAACACCTGAGTCATAGTTACAGTATTCTCTCCCCTAAACAATGATGCACAGTCACAATACCAGATCACTCAGCGGCCGCTTTTTGATGGTTTTTCTATGAGCAAACAATGAAACAGTCTGAAGCATAGAGTAAGTCAATAATGTAAAAAGTTTATAAAGATGCCAGATATCCACCTGATGACTGTATAGACAATCTAAAGCTTGACTGTAACGTTTACAGGCTCCACACCTTCGGGGGCCGTACACATTGCACAGGTTGCTGTGCTGCATTTCTGGGAGGCCATAACAATGGCGGTGATCCCTGGCTCTAGGCAGGTGTTACTCATTCTGATTACTGAATGCGTACGACAAGGGAAATCCTAGCCACTCCCTGCAGGAATGCCGCTTAGCACCTCGGAATTAACCCTTGCACACACATATAGTGCTGCTTATCTTATCAGTCATTGCTGTCTACAAAGCTGGAAGAGCCGGTCGGTTGTGGTTATCCGAGTGTTGATAAAGGCAGAAAGCTCATCCCACTATGATAAGAACTCTGGGATCTTAATATATCATTGAGAAAGATAAACTGTGCAGAATACTTGTAAATTATAGACTCTAGGAGATGAGGCTGCCAGGCACGCCCGCCCTGCCCGACTCTCTGTGGTGTATGACCAGCATAACCAGAAAGGATTAAGAGAAGTGATATTGTGGACTAGATTATTCTAATGATCTTCATGCATGATGAGGTTGTGTCCAAACTCAAACCAATGGATGGAATCGTGGGTGTAAGGTTACCACTGATGACCAGGTGGATGAAAAGGAAACTAATGGATTATTGCAACCTGTTGGTTATGCAGGTATCCCTATGTGATGTGATCCCTACTGATGTTCACACTGAGGAATCCGGGGCGCTCACCCGTCCAAAGAACGAACAGGTTCCTTTTTCAGGCAGAAGGCGGAATCGGCCCAACCATAGAATGGAGCCTATGGCAAGAGTACCGCCTAGAAAACAAGGATACAGCCTATTACCTAGGCTGTATCCCTGTTTTTCAGGCGGTACTTGGGCAGTCTCCACCTTCCCCATGGATCGGGAAGGCATCGGGAATCAAATGCTGAAGGTTCGAGTTCAATCGAACCTAACATTTCCCGATGTTTGTTCATCTCTACTTATTTTCAATGATTTCACTTCTTAGAAGTAAGACATCCAAAATGTGGAGGGGGGGGGGGGGTGCATGTTGCAATCACTGCAACATTGTGCAGCTATTGGACACTGCGTGTGGGCATAATCACCAGGCTTCAGCCATCTTCTGCTCCCTAGACAACCCCTTTATGTTTCCATACATTTGAATGAGGTTGGTTATGTACACAGCATCACTGTCTACAGTAGAGCAGCAGGGACTCCTATCTTTGACAGGTGACCTGCTCCTCAAGGTTTCTGTGATGTCCTACACTAGGGCACCTAGTTAATGTCCTACACTGTTAATGTCATTGCTCACTTATTGTATAGGGTAGAGGTTTTTTTTTTTCATCTTAAATTCTGAAAAAACCTAATTCCAAATCAATTCCCTCATCTCTAGCCAGAAGTCTTTACATTGCCTCTTCCATATTACTATAAAAAAAACATCACTTGGCTGGAGGAGGTCTATTATAGATATTTCCAGAAAACTAAAATCGTCTCATGAAGATCTGAATCCCTATTGTTTAATAATAAAGCATTACACCGGCCATACATTGCTTTTACGGCTTTCACTCGGCAAATAATTGCCGCAGATCATTTATGATCCTGAGTATTTCTACATAATAAGAATCTTATATGCGTTCCAAAATCCTAAATAATAGCATGCCTGAGATGTTAGTTGCTCAACTCTGGTCTCGTAAAATGCATAATAGTCTTCAGTGTCCTTGGTTTATTGTTTTGCTCAAGATTCTTCTTTATTTTGTAACACACAAACCACAATCTCGCCTCTTAGCCTTTCAAAGATATGTAACCGTTCTTTGTTCTCTTTCACAATCATTAATGATAAAGTTTTAAGAAACAATTCTGTGAACTACTGGGGGGTGGATACTAACTGGTAACACTGAATCTTACTGCTCCGTGTATACCGACCCAATGGAGGCCAAGACACACTTGCTTAGGCCTTTGTCAGGTGAATGGGGGCTTGTGGATTTGTGTTGTGTTTTTTGGATCATACAGCAAATAGGGGACCACAGAGAGCAACCAATCACTGCTGGGATTGGTCGCTATTAGAGATGAGCCAACCTCGACAAGTTGGATGCAGTCCTAGGGAGTCCTGGAAAACATGAATACAGCCCATGGCCTATGGATATATCCATGTTTTCCAGGCAGCCTTAGGCCTGCATCTAACTTCTTTAGCCACCGTTGAGCAAATGCAGAGTGTTCAGGTCAAGAGAAAATTGGGCGTGCTCGAGTTTTGCCCATTTCCAATATACGGATAGATAGGAGATACCATCTATACATTCATCCATTTATCAGGTTTTGGACATTATTGAGACCTGTCTTAAGGTTGGACAACCATGCTCCTAATCTATTAAAGGGCAACTATCAGCAGGGTAGACAAATCTAGCCTGCCGATAGCCCCCCCTATTGAGCACGGGATGCTGAGGATGAAGGTATATGTCTTACCTTCCCCTTCGGCACCGTTCCCGTGCTGTCTGCAGTGTAATCCTTGGTCCGGAGCACCATTAGGATCACTGCCAACCCCCACTGCACAAGCCGGCCCGCTCCTTCTGATCATAAACAATGTGAGCAGGGCAGTGCTCCCAACCGAGCACAGGAACAGCGCCGAGGAGGAATGTAAGAGACATACCATCCTCCTCGGTCACCCATGGCCAATAAGGGGCCATCAGTGGGTTAGATTCATCTAAACGTGCTGATAGTTCCCCTTTGATCTTGCCGAAGACACCCTGCAATTAATATGAAGCAATGTGTCTCAAACCTGTAAGACGTTCATTGGGCAACATGTCAGAGTCAGCAACTTTCAATATTTCATAAGCACTGGAAATGCAAAACTTTGATAAGAAAAGGAACTTCTACTAAAAGATTAAGATAAGTTTTAGTATTTAAAGCAGAACTCCGCTCCGGACAGGCACATTTTTTTCAAAACCCCCTCCAGCTCTGGTGCCCAGATACTGCTCTCTCCCCCTCCTTTGTTTTGAATAGAGACGCGGGTCATACCCGTGGCTCTATTTGTTCTCTTTGGAGCCGCTGGAGTATACTATGGCATACCAGCACACCGCTGGAGCATACTATGGCACTCGGCTCCTTCCGGCAGCTCCACAGAGAATGAATAGAGCCACAGTTCATGTGCCATACCCGTGGCTCTATTCAAAACAAAGCAGCCAGGGGCCGATTTGGAGACAAGGGGGGGGGGGGGGGGTTAGGCATGAAGTTCGTGCCTAACGCCTGTTTACGTGAAAAACCTCATGTGAACCAAGCTACATTAGAAGAACTGATAAACTAGCTCAAAGAAGCATATATTTTGCAGCGTGACAGCGAGATTAGCTTACCTCTATTGCCAACAAAGGATATACTGCCAGTCATATGCCAGTCTGCAGGATGACAAAAGGACACATTTCTGGCATCCATTGGGCATATGGATCTGTTCAGCTTATGCATCAGGAGCATTTCCTAACATATTGGCTGAATTTATACTTTAAACATTGTGTTAACATAGCTCGAAGGAAACCTGTCATCACTTACATGCTGTCTCAACCACGAGTCATCAGGGCCATCCCCCGAAGTTTATCCTCGCCCTGCTGGCCTTGACTTATAGACCTCTCCCTGTCTGGGTATAGAAAGAGATCTATCAATCAAGACCGGCTAGGCAGACGGAAGCCACCAGGGGCCACCCTGATGACTCAGGGTTCAGTAATGACAGGTTCTCTTTAATAAACCTTTTCTAGTAGAGTGAGAGCTATAGATCAGTTTTTTTCTGGATTGAAAATATCGCTGTTGTTTTCGGCCAGAAAAAATATTGTAGACCTAAGTCCATATTACACGGGGTGATTCAGAGAAGCAAGCGAGCGCTGACCTGTCAGGTTACCACTCGCTTGCTCCTCGTTTCCCACTCACTGCCGGCGCTATTATATGTTCGCGGGTAAGAGTTAGAGGGGCTGCCCGGGCGATCGTTAAATCGTCCGGGCAGCCCATAGAGGATAGCGGCGATCTGCTGCTGCCGCTCCTATGCCCGGAGCAATGGCAGCAGATCATTGCCGGCTGATTGATTGTGTTTCAGCCTGTTAAAAGACAACAACCTGCAGACATTGTGCATATCGGTTGATCATTGTCTTCTATCACACAAAGCATTTATCGGTCATAATGGTCAAAATCATCCGAAAACGGACGATAATCGCTTCGTGTAACAGGGTCTTTAGAAATCCCAGAGATTTGCACATTGATAATATATAGTTTTTGATGGACACTAGACATGATATGGGCCTAACTATTGCCCAATTATGCCTGTAGTCAACATCAAAAGTAATATTGTTACCCAGAATAGGGTATGTCCAGTGTGAAGAAGCGTGTGCCAAGGAAAATGTCTCCACTACTAAAGTGCCAGATGATGTTCGATAAAAAAATGAAAAAAAAAAAGAAAGAAAGAAACGTCTCGAACCAACTTTTTGATTCTTGACTCATTTTTGATAATCTGGTTGCGTTCCACATCACCTTGTGTTCGGAATACAACTTCATTTCTGCATGAGACACAAGCGATCTGCCCTAAATCTTACAATAATTAAAGTAAATTAATTTTTCACCTTATTATAGGCAACGCCGAGGAGTTTACTGAACCAACCCGGCACATCAGTTCAATGGCAGCCTCTGGGTGGAAGCCAAAGCAATTTACAATTAATTACAAAAACGATGTTCGAGCATTAGTGCCACTTAAACATTTAAATTGGAGTTGCAATAGAGTTAAAGAAGTCGCCACTGTAACATCCATTGAGAACATGTGTTGTATCATTTTAAGATACGCTCAACAGCTTTCAACATTCTGGCACAGACGCAAAGTTCACAACAGCAAATCGGCAATAAATACGCTACTTTCCCCAAAATGCTCACAACTGTGGAAACAATGTCACACTATAATTTAGCCTGGGATGCAAATTAGTCCTGGCAAATTTAGAACAGCTGCCATATTAAATCAGGTTCATAAATTATTTCTTTTGACAAAAAGTACATTCTGAATATTAGATTGAGTCCTATACACACACGGAAGGTTTTTATTTATGGTGGTTGTAAGGACTCTGTATGGGTCAGTGAGCTCAAAGGGTTGAAATGGTTTTCAACATTCCATTATGCACATAAGATAAATGCAACAAGTATAACGGCAAGTAGAAAAGCCAACCATCGTCTAGAGAATTCTTTTTTAATGGGCTTGACTGGGTTAGAAAACTAATTTTCAAACATTCTGCTAAGAAAAGTATCCCCCTAATTTTCTTAGCAGAGTGTTTGAAAATTGGTTTCCTAACCCAGACAAGCCCTTTAAGATAGAATTATCTCTTCCCCGAGCAGGAAAAGAGTGTCTCTTGCTCTGGACGACCCAATTTGCCCCTTTATTGCATGGACAGACCAGTTATTTAAATGGAAATTGTGTAATGCTTATTTTCTCCTGCGGTGGCACTGCAGGTGTACTGAGTACTGTCTGGAATCCCCTGCACAAATAGAGGCCTTGGCTAGGCTTGATCGAACATTGGGAAAAGCTAGGTTCGATCAAACTCGAACCTAGCCAGACTTTCCGCATTTAATTGCTGATGCCTTCAAGGTCCGTGCGGAAGGAGGAGACATACCGGGGACCGCATGGAATTCCGGGACACAGCCCATTACCTAGGTTGAATCCCAAAATTCCAGGCAGTCCCCGGACATCTCCTCCCTCCACACGGAACGTGAAGACGTTAGCAATCAAATGCAGAAGGTTCGGCTAGGTTCGAGTTCAATCGAACCTAGCTTTTACCAATGTTCGATCAAGCCTAGTCTTGGCACCATGTCTTCCTATGTTCAGGGTATTAGCAATTGACTCTTATTATTCAAAGCAGATTGGCTCTTTATAGCGTTAAAGGGATTTTCAATGAGGAGACATCCCGGGACCGCCTGGAATTCCAGGACACAGCCTATTACCTAGGGTGAATTCCGGAATTCCAGGCAGTCCCCGAGACATCTACTTTCGCACGGACCGCGAAGACATCAGCAATCAAATGCGGAAGGTTCGGCTAGGTTCGAGTTCGATCAAACCTAGCTTTTCCCAATGTTCGATGAAGCCTAGTCTTGGCACCATGTCTTCCTATGTTCAGGGTATTAGCAGTTGACTCTTATTATTCAAAGCAGATAGGCTCTACATAGCGTTAAAGGAGTTTTCAATGAAGAAAAATTGTTAAAATCTGATTGGCACCACATATATATATGTAAATTGGTACATCTTACATCACTGTACTATTTTTTTCCCCCTTGATCTGATCACTTCCTGGTTTCCGCTCTGAACTGTGACCCTGCTTCTGTCGACAGTACACACACTTTCTTACAATCCCTAAACATCTTTATTTTTACACCACCAACCCAGACAACTTCTTTTTTGAACCATTTGACAACCACAGCGAGAAGGCCAGGTCACCCGGAGAGAAATTCATGTTCTTTAAAGATGCACGCCACTCCAACAAATTGATGCTGGTTCCAAAGGAAGCCAACTTTACTATATTATTTTTGTAAAAAAAAATCCTAGAAAGGTCTACCAAGAGGACCCCTCATCATAAAGCATTTATTCTCTTTAATATTACCGGGCAACCAGTGGCCACTCCGACGCCTCGTCATCTTCCCATAAATCAAGACTGATGTGGATATATCCTGAGGATCACAAGCAAGGTTAATATGTTTACTGAAGCGGACATCAATTTACAGAAATTTCTGTGCAGGGTAACCTTTGGCAATAGCGATAAAGAGTGCTGACTGGGAGATTCCCGTATCAGTTCAGGGTTTTGCCTCGCCGTAATTACATCTATGTAATAATACTGTATGTACAAGAGTAGTGATGCTTCACTCGGTCTCTCCCGTTCACTGAACACCTCCAAAGAAGAACTGTTAAATAAATTATACAACACGAAATGCAGTGACAGCAAGGCTGCTCCAACACCCGTTCTAATAGAAGGGATTTTATAAAAAAGGTTTCCTCTGTAGATGGCTATCTGGAAGTCATTTCCCCAAATCCATCAGCACGGTGGAGACAATGTATGCAATGTGATTATATGCTCAGGCAGCTTTGTGAGGAGAGGAGGCATGAATGTGCTCTTATTATACACAGCAGAGTGTTCCGGAGTCAAGGGTTCAGGCATCTTTCCATCGCAACACGGAGAAAATATGTATTGTGTTCCTGGAGTAAGCGGATGGCTGGAGCTCCTTTCCTTGTCCTTATAAGTGGTTGGCACTTTATTGAACATTTGCCGATTTTGCCAACTTTTTACGTGTGAAGACTCTATCGTGGATCAACAAATGTTTTTTCTATCCACAGAATAGAATAAAAGTAGGAGATCTCTGGGGGTATGACCTCTGTACCCCCTGCCGATCTCTATATAGGGCCATCGGCTTGAAAGAACAGAGTACATTGCTCTTCCGGCGTACTCGGCTCTTTCTGTCACTCCGTAGGAATGAGTAGAGCCGCAAGTCACGTACCGTACCCGCGGCTCTATTTATAATATGATACAGAGATCAGCATGGGGTACAGAGATTGGACCCCCACGATCTCCTACTTTTCCCCTATCCACAGCGTAGGGGAAAAGTTAATTTTCCTGAAATAACCCTTTAATCTTAATCTAGCAGATTATTGCCACTATGCAGAATGTCCTCCTATAGTTGGTGGCTTTTTATCTGTGTTCCATTATGACACAACCTACTATACTACATGGTAGTCTAAGCCAGTGGGGTCAAACTCATGGCCCTCAAACTGTTGCAAAACTACGGTTTCCATCAAGCCTTGAAATTTTAAGCATTAGGTTATGTTCACACATGTCTGGACTTAGCTGGATTGTTGCTGAGGGGAACACCCCTGAACACTTTGCCTAATTTGCATAATCTGGGGGGACATGTCAATTATTTAAAGGAAACCTGTCAACCCAGCTGCCGGGGTGAAGTCCGTCCAACCCCCCCTTCCTCGAAGTCCCAGACCCCGTCCTGTTGTCGAGAAATCCCCGTTGGAAGCCATATGCACTCACCAGAGAGGAGTCTGATGCCCATAGAGAATTACTGCTTCAGTCATTTTCTATGGGCGTCGGACTCATCTCTGATGAGCGACCGCACGGCTTCCGACTGGGATTTCTCGGCAACAGGATGGGGTCCGGGACTTGGAGGAAGGGGTTAGTATAAGGGGCACCACCCCGGCAGCCGGGATGACTTCCCTTTAAGCGGAGAGTGGAGGAGCCCTACACTTATCATTGACACACTGGGGCAGGAGGAATTCTGAGCGGAGTCAGCGGCGGAGATTCCACTCGGAATTTCCGCCTCTTTTCCTCAGTGTGAACGTACCCTAACTGAATCAGAATAATTTTATAATGAAATTATCTTTTAAACTCACAGATTTTCCATGTAAATATATATTTATCTATATTTTTAATTGTATTGGCCTCTTACTTTTTTTTTTCTTCATTTTTATCACTTTTTATATTTTACTACAGAAACATTTTCAGTCTTCATTTCACTTATTTTATCCACATAGTTTCTTACTAAAGCTCTCTCTTTTCAGTTGTGTAAGCATTAAACTTGTTCCGGTTTTATACAGTAAAATAACAGCCCACACTGATCACTATTCCAAGAAAATCACAACTTGTGCAAGGAACCCACCTTCCGACTCAAGGAGCTCAGGACTAAAATGCGGTCTTTTATTTCACCGCTTTGGTCGGTCTTATAATAACTGTTGCCGTGACAACTCAAAGCGAGTCAACGACTACCATGACAATATGACAAATTTGCACAAACAGTAAATGGTATTTTTTACTTTATTTATCGACTGCTGCCAAGAAAACGAGACGGTATTTATCTGTGTGGAGTAACACATTATACGCCACAATCATTGCTATGTCAGGACAAATTAGACCGGGGGCAGCCACATAGTAAATATTTAGGAAATTTGTGGGAATCTGGGAATTAATCAACAAAAGGCTTTCTCCTTTTCCATTCACTTTCGGTGACATTTCCTACCCATGGAAATCATGAAATAAACTCTCTCTCAATTTCCTGTAAATTGAAATCGGTAGAATTTCTCCGGGTTACTATTGAACTGCTCCTTCTGGCGTCTTGCTTGAGTGATGGGGTGAGCGATCTACACGGCAGACACTGATATTGCAGAAAATGAGCAGGAGTCCTGGGTGTTACTCCGTGTCACAACGTTAGCCGCAGATCAAGATTGCTGGATATATTGTGGCTGCACTTTATATATTGGATTACAACCCTGCTTGTTCCCCATTTTATTACATGAAACTCTGGACTATTTAACAGGTGGGCAGAAGGCATGGTCTTTTCTCTGTTAAAGGACATCTCTGGCATCAGGAAAAGAAAAAAAAAAACTACAGAAAGAAATCCTATTCTCACCATCCCTCCTTAGTCGATCGCCATTCGAAAATCCCACCGGCTGCGGTTCCCGTCACCCCCGTCCGCGTCTTCAGATCTTCTTTACTTCCGGGTTCCCATGGCATGAACGAGAGCGAAAAGGCTGCCGATGCACATGCGCACTGGCAGCCTTTTCATTGGCTGGATCGCATAACATGGCTTCAAGCTTGCTCAGCCAATCAGAGCTGAGCAAGCTGGAAGCCACGTGATGCATTCCAGCCAATGAAAAGGCTGCTGGTGCGCACGCGTACTGGCAGCCTTTTCGTTCCCATTCATTCTAAAGAAAGACGTCGAAGCAGAGGAAGACCATGCCCGCCCCCCACTTGTGACCTGTTCATTATGCCAGTTGTATATCAACTGAGGGCAAGTAGCTTAGGCTAATTATATTATTAACGTTTGCTGATTAGATTATCAGCTCTGCAGCTTACCAGGAGACAATGCTCTGTGTTATGCAACAATTCAGTATAATGTCACTATGTGGTTATAGAGATTTTGGTGCTGTGTGATAGAAGAGCTGACCATACAATGCGAGCAACCCCAGGATTCTCTGCTACTGATTTGTCCTGCTCTGTGCATGCTAAGGAATGGCTGTAAATCAATACCAAGCCATGTCTGCGAACGCGTAAAGGACTGGGACTTCATGTTTTGTGAATATGGAGGGTAATTACAACCTATTGAAAGTATTGGCAACAAAATAATTAGTATTGAGCAATCTTGTTCGGTTTTGGCAAGGTTCTACGAGCCCGAACACTTGACATGTGACACCAGGTGGTTGGATGTTGCCCTAGGGAGTCCTGGAAAATATGAATACAGGCATAGGCGGCTCCCGGCAGCAGAGAAGTTGGATGCCTCACTAGCCATAGGTGTTAGCCATGTTTTCCTGGCTGCCCTAGGGTGGCATCCAACCTTTTCAGCAGCCAGGAGTCAAATGTAAAGCGTTCAGGTTCAGAGAACGTTGCCGAAAACAAACAATTTGGCAAGTTCTCTCAACACTAGCAATAATGTATTAAATCTGTAGTAGGCTCTTTAAAGGGGAACTATTAGCAGGTAGCCCCCTATTGCATTGCGCTCTTGAGGTGGGGCAGTGCTCCTAACAGCGCTCTGGACAGAGGATTACACTGCTAACAGCTCAGGAATGGCACTGAGGAAGAAGGTAAGACACATAGCTGTCTCCTCAGCGTCTCCTGTGCAATAGGGGGCTATCGGCAGGGTAAACTAATCTAACCTGCTTATAGTTCCCCTTTAACTGTATCTGAGGAAAAGTAAGGGTGGATACATTTGTAGTTTTTCCTACAACAAATTACTACAGAGTGGCTGGTGGAAAAGCTATACCTCATCACAGCAGGCTCCATTTACATATTGATCCAGCAGGGAATCCTGGGAGATTTCAGCTCCAAAGGCTAAAGCTATGAAAGCAGCTCTAGAGTATAGTTTAATACATTTAGTATGAGCTGTAACTTATGATAAGTAGTGTAACGGATAGTAGCTTTTCTTTGTCAGTAAAAAGCCGTTTAGACAGTCATATTTTTCATCCATGTGTTATCCACATATTTATTGCCAAGAAATAGGAATGGATCCCAACAGATGTCTTCCTATGTCTTCTGCTCGCCTCAATTCCCTTCTCTGGCAAAAAATTCAAAACAAAATTAACCCCAAGGAATTTAATAGACACGTAATAAAAAAGAAAAAAAAAAATCTCTTTCCTAAAGTGCAGTTTACTTGGAGTGGGGAAGGGGGGATTGCTGAGAATAGAAGAGCCAAAGTTGTAGAGAAGTTTCATATGAGAGCAGTGCTGGCATTTTTGGTCGCATCAAATCCAGAAAAAATGTAATAAAAAGCGATCAAAAAGTCGCATATGCGAAATCAAGGTACCGATAGAAAGAACACATCATGGCGCAAGAAATGACACCTGACACAGCCCCATAGACCAAAGGATAAAAGCGCTATAAGCCTGGGAATGGAGCGATTTTAAGGAACGTACTGTATATTTGTTAACAATGGTTTGAATTTTTTACAGGCCATCAGATACAAGAAAAGTTATACATGTTATATATCGTTGTAATCGTAACGACTTGAGAAGATCTTTTCATCTGCCATCAAATCTTGCTGCAGATAGTGTACAGATGGAAAAAAACGGATGCGTGTGTGCATCCATTTTGATCCATTTTTCCATTTTAAATAAAAACGGATCAAAACAGATCCTTTTTTTTTTTTTTTTTTTACGGACACAAAAATAAGGTCGACTACGTTTTGTGTACGTTAAGAAAACGGATCTGTTTTAATCTTTTTTTTTCTTCTTTATAATGGAAGTCAATGGAAAAACGGATCAAAACAGATGCACACAATTGCATCCATTTTTTTCATCAGTTTCTCATCCTGTTTTTGCAAAAAAACGGATGTGAAAAATGATTGCAAAAACGTAGTGTGAACCCAGCCTTCTGTACCTAATAATTGCAGGGACTCACCTACTACATCACTGCACTCCTACTATCTAGAGATAAGGCGGGATTTCTTCCGCATGAGGGACATTAACAAAAACAAGAGGAGTAGAGCCTGGTGAGGAAGGGTCTGACAGCTGTTAGGAGGGATTTGATAGGTAATGACTATATATTACTGTAGTTTATGGGAAAGAAGCCACACGGGAGAGATTCCTATCTCATCTACAGAATACAGAATGCACTGGACTTACTGTCATACTGGGAGTCATATTATACAGAAAAGGGATCACGATGTGTAGATGAAACTGAGCTGGGATACATACATACATACACACACACACACAGGCTGGGAAAAACACTGCAGTAAAGCATAGCAAACTCTCCAAAATGTTTTAATAACTTTTTGATATTAAAAAGGATTATCCAGGATTAGAAAAGAAAAAAAAAATCAGCTACTTTTTTTTTTGTAAAAACAGCGCCACCCCTGTGCTCAGGCTGTATGTGGTATTGCAATTTATCTCAAGTTTACTTCGATAGGCTAGAGCTGCAAAACCCAAACCTAGGACAAGGGTAGTGCTGTTTCTGGAAGAATACTGCTATATTTTTTTAAGCCTGGATAACGCCTTTAAGAACAGTTTCAAAAGAAATAACCCATGTAAACCTCATGATGTATTTTACTCTCTATACATGGGAAACATTACCAGTGGCCGCTGAAGAAGCGACATTAAGGGTACAAACCCACTTGACGTATTTGCTGCGTGAATCAGTCTTAAAAATAAGCAGGCAAAACGCAGGTTGGCTTTATACAATTGTTCTGCGTTAAAATACGCAATTGCGTATTTTTGAAGCGTGAAGCTACATGCGTTTTTCGCACAGGTTGTTAACAACTGATGCTTTGCTAACAACAAGCTTCACGCTTCAAAAATACGCAATTGCGTATTTTAACGCAGAACGATTGTATAAAGCCAACCTGCCTTTTGCCTGCTTATTTTTAAGACTGATTCACGCAGCAAATACGTCAAGTGGGTTTGTACCCTAATAGACATGGGGGGAGATTTATCAAACATGGTGCAAAGTGAAACTGGCTCAGTTGCCCCTAGCAACCAATCAGATTCCACCTTTCATTTTGCAAAGAGTCTATGAGGAATGAAAGGTGAAATCTGATTGGTTGCTAGGGGCAACTGAGCCAGTTTCACTTTACACCATGTTTGATTAATCTCTCACATGGTTTACAACATAATACTTTCCCATTGACTACACTACACCTCGGCGCACCTGCACACACCATAGCACCTGCACACACCATAGCACCTGCACACACCATAGCACCTGCACACACCATAGCACCTGCTCACACCATAGCACCTGCACACACCATAGCACCTGCTCACACCATAGCACCTGCACACACCATAACACCTGCACACACCATTGCACCTGCACACACCATAGCACCTGCACACACCATAGCACCTGCTCACACCATAGCACCTGCTCACACCATAGCACCTGCACACACCATAGCACCTGCACACACCATAGCACCTGCACACACCATAGCACCTGCTCACACCATAGCACCTGCACACACCATAGCACCTGCACACACCATAGCACCTGCTCACACCATAGCACCTGCACACACCATAGCACCTGCACACATCATAGCACCTGCACACATCATAGCACCTGCACACACCATAGCACCTGCTCACACCATAGCACCTGCTCACACCATAGCACCTGCTTACCCGCAACAGCAAAAATAATGGAAATGAGTCCACTGAATGCCGAGCACATTTTCCCAGGCTTTTCTAAGCTTTGAAAAAGGATTTACTTATCGCTGACCACGGAAAGATGATCATTACAGACAATTATTACCAATAACGTCCAATACAACTAAAGAGACACATTTTCATCTGTCAGTACCGATAATCTTAATGCAACAGACATAAGGATCTCTATAGACGAATCAATCTGATTCCTCCAAATATCTATTCATGAAATTACAGCAGAACTTGTTCAACTGGATTGTCCTATAGCTGTGATGTGTAACCTGGGGTCCTCCAGCTATTGTAGAACTACAACTCTCAGCATACTCTTACAGCTGTGGACTGTTGATGCAGGCTGGGGGTAATAGTTTTGCAAGATATGGAGAGCAACAGGTATATCAGTACAAAATACAATACATATTTGCCTGTAAGAAAAGAGACGTTGAAAGAAAACATACGTTGCTGCATGTTTACTGAGGCTAAAATGTAGGACCACATAGAAAGCTATAATAAAATTATGAATACAAAAACAGTCGCCTATTTGTTTAGAATAAGAGAGATTTTAAATTAAAATAAATAAATAAATATACAAAAAATACCATCAATCACCACCAGGGGGCAATAAAATGGTTCTTTATAGGTTCAAATAGTATGATTTTGAAATGAAATTTGTATATTACACAAGATGGGATCAAGTATACTATATTTGGTGTATTAAAAATATTTAATGAAACCTATTACATTTTATTGCTGAAAATAAGCCTAATAATAATAATAATTATTATTATTATTATTATTATTATTATTATTATTATTATTATTATTATTATTATTTTTTGGAAACTACTTTCTAAAATTCTATGCCAGGACATCAACATAGAAAAGCTGTAGAGCTATAAGGACAAAGACTTATAGGGGGAGATTTATCAAAGGGGGTAAAATATATACTGGTGTAAACTGCTCACAGCAGCCAATTACAGCTCTTCTCTAATTTTACCAGAGCTGAAAGCTGAGCTGTGATTGGTTGCTGTGGGCAGTTTACACCATTGTATATGTTACCCCCTCATAATGCATACCTTTAAATACTTCAAATTGCACAGGAGGCACCGAGGATGAAGGTACAGTATGTCTCTTACCTTCCTCCTCTGTGTTGTTCCCACAGACTTAGTCCGGTATGACCATTGGGATTGGGAACACTGCCCCGCTATCACAACGCCGACCTGCCCCTGTCTGGTTCGCCCCTTCCAATAATAACCAATGGAAAATTCTGGCCAGGGGCGGGCCAGATCGTCACTATGGAGAAGGGGCAGTGCTCCTAACAGACAGACAGCGGATGGAGGAGTAAACAACTAAGTGCACAAGAACAGCACAGAGGATGAAGGTAAGAGACATACCTTCATCCTCTGCACCTCCTGCACAATAGGGAGCTATCAGTAGCTAAAATTGGTCTAACCTGCTGATAGTTCCCCTTTAACAGGATAGTCAATATTCAATCAGCTAAGCACCTGCAATACACAGTAAATAGACCTGGAACAGTTGGCTCCATTCACTGTTTAGTGGCCGGACTTGGTTACTACAGCTCAGCTCCCATTGACTTGAACACGAGCTGCATCTTTGCCCACCACCACCTCTACACAGTGAACAGCCACAAATGCTTCCAGCCCTGTTTCCCCATGGAGCACCACCTGTATATACATATGCAAATTAACTCTCCATGATACGTGTCAAACATTCATGTTGCAAAACCCAATAAAAGTAAAAAAATCTGTACCATTAAGTTGTGGGGCAAGAGCCTTGTTTCAGGTCCAGACTGACAGTCACTAACAAGGGACAATAGAACGGCCTTAAAGGAGAAGTCCAGCGAAAATTTTTATTAAAGTATTGTATTGCCCCCCAAAAGCTATACAAATCACCAATATACACTTATTACGGGAAATGCTTATAAAGTGCTTTTTCCCTGCACTTACTACTGCATCAAGGCTTCACTTCCTGGATAACATGGTGATGTCACTTCCTGGATAACATGGTGATGTCACTTCCTGGATAAAATGGTGATGTCACTTCCTGGATAACATGGTGATGTCACTTCCTGGATAACATGGTGATGTCACGACCCGACTCCCAGAGCTGTGCGGGCTAAGGCTGCTGGAGAGGATGATAGCAGGGGGACACTGAGGGACACAGGGCACTGGAGGGACACTGAGCATGCCTCTGCCATCATCCTCTCTAGCAGCCACAGCCCGCACAGCTCTGGGAGTCGGGTGGGGACATCACCATGTTATCCAGGAAGTGACATCACCATGTTATCCAGGAAGTGACATCACCATGTTATCCAGGAAGTGACATCACCATGTTATCCAGGAAGTGACATCACCATGTTATCCAGGAAGTGAAGCCTTGATGCAGTAGTAAGTGCAGGGAAAAAAACACTTTATAAGCATTTCCCGTAATAAGGGTCCATTTACACACACAGATTATCTGCAGTCAAAACCAGAAATGGATTTGAAAAAAAGAGATCTCAGTCTTTCCTTTATGACCTGTTCCCTGTTTATAATCTATTACTGGCTTTGGCTGCAAAAATCTGTCAGATATCTGTCAGATAATCTGTGTGTGTAAACGGACCCTAAGCGTATATGATTTGTATAGCTTTTGGGGGGCAAAACAATACTTTAATAAAAATTTTTGCGGACTTCTCCTTTAAAAAGCCACTAACCTCGTAGTACAACGCTGCCGTTATCCTTCATGTGTACATAAATGTGTCTAGAGGATCACAGAACAGGTGAGATAAATCAGGGGTCACGGGAGCATAGACTTTATTAGACTCCTTGTTTGTCATCCCCTTGAAGAACACAACGACCTGATCAAAATGTCTTCCTCCAAGGAACAATAGAGTGCATTCACTGAGACAATAAACTAATAGTACATAACATAAAACAAGCTAGACCAAGACAACGCCAGTCAAACATGTGATGCAACAGTCAGGACAAATAAAAGGAAGCTTCTTCAGACAAGGCTGATGTGTTCAATGTTTACCCATCTTCCACGTCTACGTAGAAATCCTACACGGCTATAATCTATAACAGCTCCGCACTATTATACAATGATTATCCGACGGAGTAAACATCACGGCCAGCGCCATTATTATTTTTTTAATCATACATTATGAATAATTTGGCTGGTTAGGACAAAAGGTCTTCTACGTTTGCTATAACGCTGCTGGGCAAAAAAAAAAAAAAAAAAGTCAAAACAGAACGTCAAAGAAGAGAAAACGTTACAGGGTCGGGTTGTTTTAATTCCCTCCAGCAGTGAAGCTTCTGTCGAAAAGAAAAAAAAAAAAGGCGAAGCGTGGAGGAAGAGTAATAAATACTTTGTCTGCTGTATAATGTAAGACCGGTAGACAGAGCACTGAATCCTCCGCGCTAGTCCCATTGCAGTTAAAGGCCTATTCTAAATAACAGCTTCCTATATATAACAGACCATGCCTCTCATTCACTTTTTTTTCCATCTTCAGTATGCTTCAGTTATTATCTGTATGAATTATCGCGGCTCTCCAGACAGATGCTTTCTCCATATACGGTATTGCCAAGCAGCTGGAAGGTTAAAAAAAAAAAAGAACTCCTGACACAATTCTACCCTGCCTATTATATTACCGAATGCTCAAGACGAGGAACAAGTAAATAGTAATCATGGAAGTTTTCATCATATTGGCAACTTAAAGGGGTACTCCTATCTCGGTAAGTGATGGAATAGTGCTAGGATTCACTATTACTTTACTGTTGGAAGAAAGAAGGGAATGTAGCACCAATTATGTACCGATTTGTTTTCCTGCACAATGGCTTCTCTACCTTAAGGCTATGTTCACACAACGTATATTTTCGTAAAACCAAAGCCGCTGTACAACAGCCGTGATTATTATGAAAATATACGTCACCTTGCCGTCTATGGGATCCTGGCCGGACTGTATACACATAGCATACACTCCGGCCGGGATCCCTAGCGGCGCCGCAAAAAGCTGACAAATCATACTCATACTTTGTGTGAACATAGCCTAGAAGCGCACAAGATATTGCAGCTGGTCCCTTTTACTAAAATGAAGCTGTGTTTCGGATCTCCTGTACAGTGGGTCTGTGAAGAGGTTGCGGCACTGAATGTAAAGGGAATCTGTCACTAGGTTCATGCTGCCTTAAATGAGGGCAGCATAAATTAGTAATATAAATGCTAAACAGATTAGTGTATTACTTACGTTCTCCTAATATGCAGGAGAATATGATTCTTGTCACACCCCTCCCCCCTGTCCTTAAGCTGCTGATTGACAATTGACTGACAATACATGCCATGGATAGATAACTACCAATCAGCAGCTGGTGGGCGGAGTTTTCTACTTCTCATGATTAATGGGGACTACTGGGCTCAGAAGGATATCCCAAATCAGTTCTGCTCAGCTTCTCTGTCACTAGTTTATGCTAGGCTTAGCTAGGACAGCCTAAACCTACTGACAGCCTCTTTAAGTGGGTGGCAGTCTCAAAGGTTGGTCATCCATCAATTATAAAGTGGCTTATCCTAGAAGAGAACACCTAAGAGGTTGTTATATTCTAACCCCCTCTACCAGTCAGGGAAGAGAGTCAGCAATAAATAGTAGTTCTTGCTCTAGAGAACTTAGGAGTCCTTGATGACATGCTCATCCATTCATTTCATTGCTCCACAAAGGGCAGACTAGATGGACCAAGTGTTCTTTATCTGCCAACAATCTTCTATGTTTTTATGTAACATGTAATACTACATTTCCCCAGCAGTGGCCGCTGCAAACCATATGTATGGGCAATGGCAGCTCCTGAAGCCACAACCATTGATCGCCCTGATCCAGATGGGGGAAAAAAACAAACAAACAAACCATTTACTAAGTAATTTTATTTATAATTTAAGAATAATCTATATGTGTTTTAGGGCATAGGACATAGGCATAGTTCACACTTCAATTTAGTTAATGGCTTCCATTTTGAACCAAGTTTGTTATCGGCTGCAGTTTTTGTAGCAGTAAAGTAACAGGAACCATGGCCGTACCGGTTGTCACTTTTTATTTTTATGACGGTTCTTAGGAAGCCTAGTAAAATGTGACATACTGATATTGGATATCTAGTGGTAATAACCCCAAGGCCCACTGATATATAGCTGTTCAAATGACATTTCCAAAGTTCCTGTCATAATACCAAGTGTCTCTGTGTTGTATGATCCTGACCCATGAAGCCTTGGAATGACTGACCCCCATACATCACATACTCTCATCACTAGCGCAGAGTTTCTCAATGTTTTTCCAATGGGAACTCTCTATTCAATGGGGTCCTCATCTTCCATGAGTTTTCTCTTCCAGAGACTGCTGAAGCCACCACATTGGAAAAAGTTGGGGGCGCCACATCAGTTTGAGAATCACCATAGCATATCAAGTCGCTAAAGGCTTGGAGGCCACATATGACTCTTAAGCCAACTGTGACGGAAATGTGGAACTGTGATATACAATAGAGATGAGTGCTAGAGACTGACTTGGCTTGTTTGACTCTCCTTGTTGTGTTTGTCTGTCTGTCTTGTTCTCTGTAACACTTATACCGTATAGGGAACGTCTTCGTGGTTGTCCGCGGCCGCCAAGGGCCGTTTGAGGCAAGTAGGTAGGGACAGTGTGTGGGGTCAGACCTAGGGCCCACTGTCTGGTCTCAACCCTACCTCCCCATCCTGACATGATCTTTTATAAAAGGCCTGAATCCATAGGCACCCCATATGATCCCTGTGTGAGCTACTGCACCACCTGGAGCAATACTGCCCCATAACATGCTATATAGGAAAGGTATTACTTCTAGGATATAGTGCAGTCACTTGGGGACCACACAGAGAGCCTAGAGACCCCCAATACAGCTGTATGCATTGAGCTTATATAGCAAAGGATATTGATGTCAGATGTTGACACACTGTATCCTACTTGACCCGCAGTCACTGGCACACAGCTATAGAACCGATAACCAACAGATGCAGCAGTAATGCCCATCCACGCCTCGTAACTAGTCACAGGCCATTAAGAAACCAGCAAATACAATACAGAGTGACAACTCTATCTCCTGCCCACTAAAGCTGGCTCATGCATTGATGCCCCTAGGGCACCAATAACGCTTGAATATTCATGACCAATCTGAATGCACGGAAGGATCTCAGGCAAAGGGGGCTTACAATGACTCTAGGAAAATTCCATCTGTTTCCTCATTGTTCTATTGCGGAAAGATGGAGAGAACCATCTACCATATGGAAGCAATAACCACCATAAAGGCCAATGCATACGGACATTAAAAAATGAGATTTCTAATCATTACGGTCAGAATACAGATTGTATAGCGATGAGTGCGTTCCATGCCTCCCATTCACAAACGCTTCTTCCACTATCTGTCTGCGGGGGGAAATGCAAACCAATAGCTGGGGGACTCCGTAGAGTAATATTGGATGGATTAAGGAATATATGTCATCCGGAGTAAAATGAACCAGACGCTGTCTGACACGATACTATATGGAAAGCAGTAGTGGTCGGTGATAAAGTCACAGATATCCCCGATTCTCCTGAATGTTGGGGGGTTAATGGTGAAATGGTTGGAGATAAGAGACCCCCCCCCCCCATCGTAGCTGTCTGGAGGGGCAGTAATGCATAGTATTAGCAGGCTGATGGAATGGGTTTGTTACCCAGACAGCCGTCCTCACACGTGGAACCAATCTATAAATGTATATATAGCAATCCATGAACATACCTAGACAGATTCCGCCGAGCCAATCACCTGCTATTATAGGCTAAAGAGGTTTTCTGCCATAGACTGCATTGATACGCACTGCTACAACTCCGGATACATAAAGAGAATACCAAAACTGCAGTAAAGACTGATCCTAGTGTAAATGTATACCCTATTCTAAGTCTATGGAAAGCTGTGCAAACCCTAAAAGCACAGTAATAGCTACTGTAAGGTGACCCACACTATATACGTAAGAAACATGTACAAATAATAAAAGCAGTACTAAGGCATGATGAAGAGTAATGCCATACAGCATACAGGTACATATAGCACTTTTCTACACATGTATTAGGCACCCAAATACATGTTCCTTTAAAGGGGTACTCCGGATTTTTATATTTTTTTTTCATTCAAATCAACTGGTGTAAGAAACTTATACAGATTTGTAATTTATTTCTATTTAAAAATCTACTGTATCTACTGTAGAAAATGGATGAATCATTCCAGTCAAACACAATGCTCTCTGCTGCCACCTCTGTCCATGTTAGGAACTGTCCAGAGCAGGAGAAAATCCCCATAGAAAACCTCTCCTGCTCTGCACAGTTCTTGACATGGACAGAGGTGGCGGTAGAGAGCACTGTGTCAGACTGGAAAGAATACACCACTTCCTGCAGGCCATACAGCAGCGGATAAGTACTGGAAGATTTGAGATTTTTTTAAAATCTATATAACTTTTTGAAACCAGTTAATTTGAAAGAAAATATTTTTTTGTCTGAGTAGCCCTCTAAACTCAATGGAAATACGCACTATGGGGGAGATTTATCAAACATGGTGTAAAGTGAAACTGGCTCAGTTGCCCCTAGCAACCAATCAGATTCCACCTTTCATTTTCCAAAGAGTCTGTGAGGAATGAAAGGTGGAATCTGATTGGTTGCTAGGGGCAACTGAGCCAGTTTCACTTTACACCATGTTTGATAAATTTCCCCTATGTTCACACTTTGAAATGCAGAGAACATTATTATTATTATTATTATTATTGCATCTATTTCAATTACGCATAAAAAGTGACAAGTTCCTTACTGCGGAAAATGTATCAGAAAGATTCTTAGTGTTACTGCAATCACTAATATATGTTATCACTAGAATCACATGATTGGTGGGGCATAGAAATTATGGGACCTCCCATAATGGGAGTGAAGGGTTCCCTGTTTTACCTGCATAGCAGCACTCCTGGGCCCCATCACTTTAAATGGTTCACTCCAGTGAGTGGTCAGAACAAGGAAAAGTTATGAAAGGGGCTGCATTATTAAACAGTTCACAGAAACAGTTGGACTACTATAGTTTTGGAGCCCACCAATCATTAAGGGGTATTTTTTTTATCATTGTTTTTTATTTTGCCAGACCCTTGGTGGATCCCTTGGTGACATTTCTCACTTCCACTCTCTCTCCACGCTTCCTACTTCTGAGACCATCTAATCTTGGCAGTGATTCATCAAGCGTCCGTCACTGGCAAGATAAATCCAACTTGGAAGTAGAAGAGCAGAAAGTGGGGAGTCGGAAGATGTCACGGGGGTAGATGGTTATTATGTTTTTTTTTTTTTAAGTGTCACTGTCAGTTGTTTTTTTTTTTTTCAGAAATCAATAGTACAGGCAATTTTAAGAAACTTTGTAATTAGGTTTATTAGGCAGATATGCCATTATCTGCATTCAAAAACACTTTCCCCAGGTCCCCCCCCCCTCTCCTTCACTGCTCATTATCAGGAAATCTCGACTCTTTACATCAGTCGGGCCCTGTGTAACCTATGGAGAGGGGAGGGGGAGGAGGGAGATTAGTCGCCATCAGAGAGCTGAGAACAAAGGATTACACAGCGGGAGCTGTGTGAAAGCTAGTATTCAGAGGTCAGAGAGGTCAGTGCTGACTTCAGATGAGATAGCCCTGTGATGTAGCTGTAAATTAACTCTTTGTTGTCCTGTTTTGGTGCCTCATCTCCCTCAACCCCTCCCCTCTCCATAGAAAATCATGAAGACAGGGGGGGAGAGCTTCAAGCTGCTTTTTCATGATAAAAAATGCATTTTTTTAGCTAATAAACCCAATTACAAAGTTTCTTAAAATCGCCTGTACTATTGATTTCTCCAAAAAACAGTGACACTTTAATGTTCATAGCCGACCAAGCACCATATAAAATAATGCAGGTATCTCAAATACCCCTTTAAGTGATATATAAATATGGCAACAAAAACATAAGTACAGCGACATTACAATATGGTGGCAAGCTGCGGTCGTTGCATCCGCTCCTGTGTCTATTGCTGCTCATTATAGTTGCTGAGACGGACGCTCTTGCACTTGGCCCTGCAAACAGGCATGATATTTTCTAGAAGGTCGGACATGCCGTATGCTTTGCTGCTCACTTTGTGTACTGTATATAGGAATATATATTTTTACAGGGCTATTGCTGTAGAGGGTTCACTGTTAGCAGATGCATCCAGGCCCTTATATCTGCAGAGGCCCAATTTCCACTAAGGTACATACCAGTATTCTAGATGGCAGGAGCTCCACGTTAGATCATTGATCATAGACATCTACACTAATCAAACACAGGTGATAAAATACACTATGGGTGCCAAAACAAAGATAATTATCAAACACAGTACATCACAATAGACGTTTTCCTCCCATTAAAGAATTACTCTGGGCATAACTGAAAATTCAGTTTTGCCCAGAGGGTTGGGCCCTCCCCCCCACCCCGGGCCTGGAGAGTTGTGAAGTCAATAAGGTATGACGCCTCGTGTCACTGCACACAGTGTAAAGATCCCAATGTTCTTCCTTATGGTTAAGTGTTCAGGACCGACAATGTAACCGATGACTGACCGTACAACAAAACTAATGAGCCAAATGATTATTTGCCTTAAAAGTCTCAATACCTGAAGGACTCGGTGATTTATTCACCTCTGTAATGGACGATGTGTTATCATCCCAGGGCCCAGGAAGCGGAGCTCCACAAGATCCCAACACACTGATGGGAGACTAAATAAATGGATACAAATAATCAAAACAAGAGGGTTACACCTACAGTAGTTATCACTTTTAGATACAGTACTAAGTTCCCTAGGACTATTCCTAAGGGCACCATTTAGTATAGGTAGGTCAGTCCCCTGACTTACATTAAAAGCCTAGAAGCAGTCTTCTATGGCCTTTTGTGCAATCCTCCATGACGATATGAGCAGTTCTAGATGACCCTATTAGCAGTCCTCCATGAGTCTATTAGCAGTCCTCCATGACCTTATAAGCAGTCCTAGATGGCTCTATTAGCAGTCCTCCGTGAGTCTATTAGCAGTCCCCCGTGAGTCTATTAGCAGTCCTCCGTGAGTCTATTAGCAGTCCTCCGTGAGTCTATTAGCAGTCCCCCGTGAGTCTATAAGCAGTCCTCCATGAGTCTATTAGCAGTCCTCCATGATCTTATAAGCAGTACTAGATGGCTCTATTAGCAGTCCTCCATGACCCTATAAGCAGTCCTCCGTGAGTCTATTAGCAGTCCTCCGTGAGTCTATTTGCAGTCCCCCGTGAGTCTATTAGCAGTCCTCCATGAGTCTATTAGCAGTCCTCCATGAGTCTATTAGCAGTCCTCCATGATCTTATAAGCAATACTAGATGGCTCTATTAGCAGTCCTCCATGACCCTATAAGCAGTCCTCCATGAGTCTATTAGCATTCCTCCATGAGTCTATTAGCAGTCTCCATGACCCTATAAGCAGTCCTCTGTGAGTCTATTAGCAGTCCTCCATGAGTCTATAAGCAGCCCTCCATGACCCCATAAGCAGTCCTAGATGAGCCTATTAGCAGTCCTCCGTGAGTCTATTTGCAGTCCCCCGTGAGTCTATTAGCAGTCCTCCATGAGTCTATTAGCAGTCCTCCATGAGTCTATTAGCAGCCCTCCATGACCCCATAAGCAGTCCTAGATGAGCCTATTAGCAGTCCTCCATGAGTCTATTAGCAGTCCTCCATGAGTCTATAAGCAGCCCTCCATGAGTCTATTAGCAGTCCTCCATGAGTCTATTAGCAGTCCTCCATGAGTCTATTAGCAGTCCTCCATGAGTCTATTAGCAGTCCTAGATGAGCCTATTAGCAGTCCTCCATGAGTCTATTAGCAGCCCTCCATGACCCCATAAGCAGTCCTCCATGAGTCTATTAGCAGTCCTAGATGAGCCTATTAGCAGTCCTCCATGAGTCTATAAGCAGCCCTCCATGACCCCATAAGCAGTCCTAGATGAGCCTATTAGCAGTCGTCCATGAGTCTATTAGCAGTCCTCCATGAGTCTATTAGCAGTCCTCCATGAGTCTATTAGCAGTCCTCCATGAGTCTATTAGCAGTCCTCCATAAGTCTATTAGCAGTCGTCCATGAGTCTATTAGCAGTCCTCCATGACCCTACAAACAGTCCTCCATGACCTTATAAGCAGTCCTAGATGGCTCTATTAGCAGTCCTCCATGAATGGAGCCAGATGGGAATATCCCTTTAAGTAAATTTAATCAAATTCCACAAGACTATTGATTATTGGTATGTTTTTGGACTGAAGAAGATATACAGACAAGCTTAGAAGAAACATGAAAACTCCATCTACTCAGTGCAACCCCCCAGGTCCCCGGAGTACAATCATCACATTATTGCAACAATTTCCAATCATTCTATTTGGTCCAAACAGCGTTAAAATTAAAAGCCACCTATGTGACCTTGGCGTCCTCGGCTCGCTCGCTCGCACGCAGTAAACAGCGGCTTCTGCTTGGGGCTTGTCTGTTGTTCGTTCAATCAATCACCTTTCCTGGGCGCTTGTCACTTTGTTCCAGTTATCAATATTAGATAATTCTACCTACTGTGCCAAAGGAATACATCTATCCCATTGTCTCAGTGATGAATGTCAAGGTTATCAGTATTACAGGCTTAGCCCACGCTGTTATGAAGTGATACTACACGACAAAATTACACTCAGGGGGCAGTGGTAATAGCACTTTGTATCATTTAGGAAAGTGATGCGGCTGCCACAATGTAATATTAAAACTATCAGTTTGTGGATATTTACAGCAAACTTCGAGAAACCTCCCAGAAAATGATCTCTCCGCTCTAAAAGGGTTGCTACAAATGCATAATAAAGTGGGATTGGGTGACACATTTATGTGATTGACTGATGGAATATAGAATTTAATATAAGAGGGAATCAGAGGTGCCTGGGGTCGCTGGCCTATAGGGGCTGCATCTATATGGGGCTGGGTTAGCCTTGTCTATGTATACATATCAACATTCAGAAAATATATTCTGCCTAAGACCCCATTCACATATCTGTATGAGAGATGACTGTAATATGTGGCTATATGTCTATACGGTATTACTGCTAGCCTTTGATTTTAAAGTGACTCTGTACTCACAAAATGATCCCCCAAACCCCTTGTACCTTCGGATAGCTGCTTTTAATCCAAAATCTGACCTGGGGTCCGTTCGGCAGGGGATGCAGTAATTGTGCCCTAGACCTGTGACACCTCTCCGTCCCTCATCCCCACCCTCTTCATCATTAGGAATGCCCCAGGCAGGATTTCTCCTAATCATCACTTGTCTGAACACTGCACAGGTGCCTTAACTATCCAGCACATGTGCAGTGTTCAGATAGGTGATGATTAGGAGAAACCCTTCCCAGGGGCATTCTTAATGAGGAGGAGGATGGGGAGAAGGGCCGGAGAGGCGGTGCAGGCCTAGGGCACAGACACCCTAGGCCATGCCAATTTGACACAGGGCTGTAAGCAGACTGTCACTCACAGACTGAACTGTAAGAACTCCCGGCATCATAATTCATTGTAATGCAGTTCTGAAACAGTTAAAGCTCTGCGCTATTGTACTAATGTGGCTGTGTCAAAATTGTAGCTGGGAGCTTGTTGTATCATAATGAATTATTAGGCAAGGAGTTCCGACAGTTCATTCCATGACACGCACATGGAATGAGTAAATGTTGCTTATATGATTTACAGCCTACTAGAGATGAGCGAACCTCGAGCACGCTCGAGTCCATCCGAACCCGAACGTTCAGCATTTGATTAGCGGTGGCTGCTGAACTGAACATGGCTGTATCCATGTTTTCCAGACAACCTTAGAGCTTTATCCAAGTTCAGCAGCCCCAGCTAATCAAATGCCGAACGTTCGGGCTCAGATGAATTTGAACCCGGTTCGCTCATCTCTACAGCCTACACTAAATAGTACTGCTCTATAATGTCCTCCATGCTGCTGCTGTTACTACTTCTGAGGATGAGCTACAGGGATGCAGGAGAGAAGGGTCTTAGCAGTAATCTATAGTGTGTTCAGAATGTAATTAGCAGAGCAGGGAAAGTACGTCCTCTAGGGGATGTACACAAGCATCAAGGCAGACCGAAACGGTGAAGTCTGATTTAGAAAGGTGAGTATCAAGTATTTTTGTTCTGTTACACTCATAACAGGCTGTATTTTATTTTAATCTCGAAAGACACCTTCAATAAACCAATAAACAGACTTTTTAAACCTATTTCGAATAAAAACAGCGCATATTCCCTTTAAGGCAATAAAAATAAATGCCAATAATAATGGTAATAATATTTCCGAATTCTCTAGATTCTCTCCAGTGCATCTGGTCTTGCTCTTGGTTACATGAGATATTTTCACTGAAGCTCCAGCCTTCCAACCTGTACATCTTCACATCTGTTTCATTAATTACTTTCATACGATCATTAACTAGAACACCGCTTTATGACACCATAAATCATTTCGAATAAATTAAGCCGTTATATGTGTCACACACACATAAGGCAAGATTCCTTTAGGGAAAAATAAAAATTCCAATTTTTTTTTTTAGTCTATGGATTTAAAAAAAAAAAAAAGTATATATATATATATATATTTCCTATTGTCATAACAATTAGCAGCCAAATAAAATTTAGAAAATAAATAAATAAAATGTTGCCTTCTCTACAAGGGATTAACCTTCGCTCGCTCTATTTCCATTTAGATGGATTTTTTTTTTTCCCTCCACTCTCGACTTTGGTCAGCAAGTTACTTGCTCTAAAACGCTGCTACAGCCATTCCGAGCAAAAGATTAATGAGAAACTGCAGATTTTTTTTCCGGAGAAAGATGACAGTTCGTTTACATAATTAGAACTCCTTTTTCTGATGTCAAGTTAATTAAAATAAAAATCGGCCTGGAAATTGCTCTTTTCTCGACGTGAAAACCAAAACGGGGAGAATTGGATCACATACTGTATATATGTTACTATATTTTTTTCCCCTTATTGTTGCTTTATAGAGAACAGGACTATTAGTGCCATCCCCTGGATACTGAGAGACTGCATGTGGGATTTCATCAGGTCCCTGAAGAAGAGTCATTGCGATGGCTTCTATTCATCGGGAAATATGTCAGACTAAGTGTTCAGGCTGCTTTTTAATTTACTCAATTTATCTTGTCTTTGCTCCCCCAGAGGCTCCCATAGAAGCATTTTTTTGACATGCTGAGAGAGTCAGATGCATGCTGGTTATCCTTTTGGCTGCGGCAAAAAAAAAAAAGTAGCTTTGTATATTATGGTCTGCTGTAAACTTATTGTAATAGGAGTCGCACTGTGAAAATTACACAATCATTTCTGAATAAGTACAGTTAAATTGTTTTAAAAGGTTCTTTCGATGACTATAGCGGGCAGCTCTTCCACCAGAAGTCTAAAAGTGACGGCAAGAAATAAAACAGCAAGACAGGGAGAACAGTCTGGTTGCCCAGGTAACCAAACAATGTGGTGGACTTCCTGCAAAAGCTTTGGGGTATCTTATGGTTGTCTCTGAGAAGTCCAGTTACCTAGAAAACCATACAACCCACAGGTTGCTCAAATAATTGAGCTGCCCAGTTATTGGTAAGGGACACAACTCGAAGAGTAGGAGAATAGTCTGGTCACCTAGGCCAACATGCAAGACCAGAAGCCTCTCCTGCAAAGGTTTCTGTAGGTCTACGGTTACCTAGAGCATGGGTCTCCAAACTGCGTCCCTCCAGCTGTTGCAAAACCACAATTCCCATCATGCTCGGAAAGCTAAAGCTTAAGCTTTGAATTTGGCCTTCCAGGCATGATGGGAAATGTAGTATTGCAACAGCTGGAGGGACGCAGTTTGGAGACCCATAACCTAGGTCCTAAACAGTCAGACACAACCAGGTGAGAGGCAAAACAGCCTAGTTACCAAGGCAACCATACAATTCCAGAGGCCTCTCGAGAAAAGGCTGCGGGGGTTAAATGGTAGCATAGATAACCAGGCCACCCACTTTTTGGCAAGGGACGTGGGAAAATAGTCTGGTGACCCAGGCAAACAACCCTAGAGGCCCCCCCTGCAAAGACTTTTGAATTTCTATGGTAGCCTAGATGATAAGGCTTCCCAGAAGACACAGCCAGAAGAGACAGAAAAAAATAAATTTATCCAGGGCAACCATACAATGCATGAGGCCTCTCCTGAAGGAGAAATCCGGCGTAGGCCATTTTTTTCAAAAGAGTCAAGAAGGAGGTCCCGGTCCCCCAGCCACTTCTTGGTCTGGGTGGGGACCCAGGTCGTGATGTGTCAGCCCCGCTCAGCCAGTTAGCAGCTGTAGCAGGGTCCCGCCTCGGGTCAGATCAGGAAGCAGCCAGGGGACCGGGAACCAGAGCGGGATCTTTTGAAAAAAATGGCCGACGCCAGACTTCCCCTTTGAAGTCATATAGATAACCAAGCCGCTCACTTTTTGGCAGCAAACACATCTGGGAGAGAGGGATTCGGTCTGGTCATCCAGATACCCAAAAAATGCCAAGGGTCTCTACTGTGAAGGCCTTCCCTAGTTCTATGGTTGCCTAAACAGCCAGGAGACATGTCAATCAAGAGAGAGGGAGAATGGTTTGGTTACTCAGGAAACAATACCATAACAAAGGCCTCTCCTGCAATGACTTCAGGCGTCTTATGGCTATGTATATAACCAAGCTTCCCAGATAACTATAAGATTAGTGGGGGCCAACTGCCCTTACCAATCATGAAAACCAAACTGAAACTTTGGATTGTGGGATAACCCTTTAAAATGTACCTCTAGTGTCATTCACACACTAATTCTGCAAAGATCGATGCTGGAATATACAGCTCATATTCGACAGTACAGCTGCTGGGTCTAAAGCCCAATGGATTCCATGTAGGGTTGGTCCGAACCTGCCGAGGTTCGGGTTCGTCTGAACCCGAACGCTCGGCATCGAATTACCGTTGTCTGCCCGCTCCGTGCAGCGGGCAGGTACAGCGGGAGGTCCGCCTGGAGAACTGGGATACAGCCTATGGCTATGGCTGTATCCCAGTTTTCCTGGCGTTCCTCCTGCTGGATCCGCCCGCCTCACGGAGCGGGCAGACAGCGGTAATCATTGCGGATAGTTCGGGTTCGTACGAACTCCGTACGAACTCGGTTTGGACCATCCCTAATATCATGCATGGGTGTATTTCTGATGAACAGGCCTCAAGTATGGAATTTACCTTGGCAACTTTAACTTCCAGCATGAGCTGTGTATTCTTGCACCCAAGTGTGACGCGTTGGCAGGAGACCAAAATTGAGGTACACTTTAAGGGTAAAAGCATGTCTGCAGCAACTCTGCATCACATAATACAAATCCGCATCCCAAGATTGGCTAGATGACCCTTAGTACACAAAGCTATTTTTTTGACGATCAACGATAAACTAACTCAAACGACCGCTATGGCGAACAACTTTAAATCGTTTACCCAATTACACGGAACGATGATCGTTACTTATCATAGTTATTGCGTTTGTCCTGTCATTACCACTGTGTTCGCCGTCTTATTACATGCGAGCGATCAACGATAAAAAATATGTCCAAATTCTATTATACGACCAAGGATTTCTCGTTGGTCGTTTAATCGTTGTCTGCTATTACACTAAACGATTATCGTTCAAATCCGAACGATTTAACGATTTTTCGAACGATCATCGTTCCGTGTAATACCACCCTTAGGGAAAATCTGAAATAGTTAATTTTGCTACAGATCTGTGGTTATCTTATAATAACAGGGTTGTTTAGGGATCTTATCCCAGATTAAATTTTTTTCCATTTAAGTCGGTGGGGGAAAACAACAATAAATGAGCAAATAATCCACCAAAAAAAAAAAAAAAAACACAAACATCGCAGGTCATTATCTGCATGTAAAGCTTCTCCAGCATGGCAGATACTGCGGATTTTCCATGCATTAAAGTTATCAGGCTCAAGGTTTGTCATGGAATATATAATCCTTATGCCTCCTCTTAAATCAGCACAGGATTCCACTCCGCTGTGTCTGTGACCTGCCAAGAGATCATTCAGATGGACGTTCCCATTAGACAGTTCAGTCTTACTCCATCGCTAGATAACAGATATGACCGGCCGTGTAAGAACTCGTTCCGCACTGGCTGCCATGGGTCTTGTAGATCATGGATGCTCCTGGAGCTTACAGTATACTACAGAATGCAAACTTGGGATTTTTTGCAGATAAAACATGTTCTTGGCTGGAGACACAATCCTCTCGTTCAGGATGGCCGGGATTATTTTTCAATCGCTTGGCCTGATAGCGATTTCTCCTTATGCCAAATGATGCTCAGGATAAAGGTTTCCAACAAACTACTGAAATGTCAGCAATAACTCAGAAGAGGCTGATTTAGGATGAGCGTAATTTGGATTTAGAATATAATAAAATACACATTTTTTCCATCTGTTGATTTGCAAGAAAACGTCTTCTGTCAGAAGGCGGTCAAGTCAATGTTCTGGTATAGGGATGTGTAATTGGGTAATAGGATCCATATTCAGCAGGCAGAGGTATTACTAAAGTGTCTGTATGGCATAATGGGAAGTGCCTGCTTGTGCCCACCATAATAACACTGGTACACCATCACCTGGTATATACCTTCCATCTTGTGCATATATTGCTAAATCATTTAAATTATTCTTTTTTTTCTTTCAAATCAAGTGGTGCCATAAATTTGTAATATACTTTATTAAAACATCTCAAGTCTTCCAGTACTTATCAGCTTCTGTATGTCCTGCAGGAAGTGGTGCATTCTCTCCAGTCTGAAACAGTGCTCTCTGCTGCCACCTCTGTCCATGTCAGGAACAGTCCAGTGCAGTAGGAAATCCCCTGCTCTCCAGACTGGAAAGAATGCACTACTTCCTGCAGAACATACATCAGTTTGTCCATAAGTACTGAAAGACTTGAGATTTTTTAATAGAAGTAAATTACAAATCTCTGTCACTTTCTGGCACCAGTTGATTTAAAGAGAAAAAAAAATCGGTGAACAACACCTTTAATTTTGATAGGCAATGGTCAGCACTCCGACAGGTGGCGGTGCCTGGGAATAGGGACAATAGACAATAGAAGAAGCTCTCGGCACTCACCAATCTTCTGCAAGGTCATTTATTAGCATAAGTGCAAAGTCTACATAACAGACAGACAGATAGGACGCGTTTTGGCATGTGGCCTTCCTCAATTAGTCTCAGAAACTAGTCGAGAAAGGCCACGTGCCGAAATGTGTCGTGTCTGTCTGTTATATGGACTTTGCACTTATGTTAATAAATCACCCTTCAGAAGATTGGTGAGTTCCGGGAGTTTCTTCTATTGGTATTACAGCTCAGCTTCATTCCCTTCAATGGAGCGGAGCTGAAATCGCCCCAAAAAGCTGAGGACAGACAGTTTTTCTGATACTGTATAATCCCTTTAAAAGCAGGAATACTGAAATTTACATCCCTTAATCTATAAGATGCCTTTATACATACATATCGGGGGAGATTTATCAAACATGGTGTTAAGTGAAACTGACTCAGTTGCCCCTAGCAACCAATCAGATTCCACCTTTCATTTCTCACAGACCGTTTGGAAAATGAAAGGTGGAATCTGATTGGTTGCTAGGTTGCTCTGATTGATTGGTTGATTGGTGAGCCAGTTTCACTTTACACCATGTTTGATAAATCTCCCCCATAGTGGTTACAAAGAGTCTCTCTCACGGTGGAAGACTCAGAATGTTTTTATGTTACACGGACAGCCCTTTGATTTTGGTGAAAACAGTGTAATGCTGAATTTCTCCTGTGGTGGCGCTGCAGGGAAACTGAACACTTGATACAGGGTTACTCCCACAGTTTACAGCCAATCCCTAGGGGTCACCCTATGATGAGCCTATCCTCCATGCTTTATACTGCATCTCTGCTTCTTCAAGTTGTCGATCTATACAGAATAAAATTACATAAGGAGAGAAACAGGCAAACTACCAGAAAATAAGTCCCATAAAATTGTTAGGATATTAGGCTCTGGTTGTATTGATCATGTATTGGTACACTAGTAAAAGATGGTCACGTTTTATCAATTATAAGGACGTTGGGAGCACATTAGTAAAGGGAGAATATTTCCATCATTAAACATCAGATTGGACAGGAAATGAAAATTTGCAGAAAGCAAAACTTCTACTTGTTTACAGGCATCAAGAGAAAAATCAAAGCGAGACTGCTTAAAATCAATGATGAATTAATGTGGCCTGACAGAGGAAGATAAAAAAAAAAAAAAAAAACACAGCCGCAGATTCCAGCAACTGTAATGAAAACTCCACTTTCACTGAAGCTAATAAAGGTCATTAAAAAAAAAAAAAAGCAAAAGAAGTAAGTAAAGCTGGGAATTTCAAAATGTTCATTTCTTCAGAACTGCATTATTATAAATCAGGCCAGAAATTCCCCCCATTAAAAGACAGATTTTTTTTTCTGTATGAATAGCTTCTAGCCTGAATGGTGTATTTTTTGAATATGTGTCATTGCTGCACTTACAATAGAAAACCTCTAGGGGCAGTGATGATACACAAGGTCTTCTACTGAGCATTGTAGTATAGAAAGAAGACGACGCTCCACTGGTCGGTTGTGTTCAGATAAATCCAGAGAAACTGTAGAAATGAATCCCGGCACTCACTAAATATAGTTGCTTATTTATTCTGTGTATTACACACTAATCAAGGACAAGTACCCATTTAAGCCACCATGGCCTATTGATGAAGTCCATGAAGGCCAAGGTGGCCGAAACACGTACTTGTCCTATATAAATGTCAGTACTTGGTGGAATTCGTTCAACGCAAACACCGGCCACGTTCCCCTGTGCTTTATCTGAATGGAAAGAACTCCTGGCACTGGTGTAGAATCAAGTTTAGGCTTTTATTCAATGTGACGTGTTTCAAGGGTGCAATCCCCCTTCATCAGGCCTGATAAGCACAGGGGAACGTGCCCAGTGTTCCAGAAGGGGTGATTGCGCCAAACGAATTCCACCAACCGAGGATCCATCCTAGAGAATCGTAAGGTGGTAGGCAGCATCCCCCGTTGATCCAGAGCGCATATAAGAGTCGTGTTTAATTGTGTACGACCCACTCAGGTGAGTGTGCATTTGCACACACATGCATGTTCCTCCAAAGTGTATTTTGACCTGACATGCAGCGCCGTTTGCATTTTTTTTTCTCTTCGCATATACATCCTATATAAATGTGTAGCACACTGAATAAATAAGCTACCACCACATTTGGTGAGTGCCGGGATTCATTAATATTTTCTACTGGGTATTCACTTAGAGTGATGTCTTCAGAAATGGAGGAACCAATGTCTTGGCATGAAGATGGCAAGTTCTATATGTAGGACAAGGCTAGTTAGAAGAATGAAAGAATGAGTCAAAAAGCATACAGTACTTCACATCTATAAGGTTACAACATATAGGTTACTAAGGAACACCCAACCATTCCCACATAGCCACCTAAAAGTGAAGAGAAAGCAGAACCAATGGTCAGTCAGAAGGACACATTGTTCTATCTACTACTATGCGTAGACCTTTAAAGCAATCTACTACTGAACATAGTCATGACTAAGATTCGCCTAAACCTTTAATTCTTCAAAAAGAAGTTTCAAACTGTAAGAACCTATACACAGTACCTAAAGGTAAGCAAGGTTCTTAACAGTAGAGATGAGCAAACTTTTCAAAAGTTCGTTCCGACCGGACTTCCGGATTTTTTTGAAAAGTTCGGTTCGACCAAATTTCGGATTTCTTCGGATTTCATAGTTTAAAGCATCTATATGATACGGGGGTAGTGTATTTGGTTGAATTTAGGGCTCTACATGTCAGTAACATTATTATCTTTTCAATACCTCAAAGTCAATTTTTTTAGACTTCAATATTCACCATTACAGGGTCTATGCAGGAAATTCACCATTACAGGCTCTATGCAGGAAAAAGGTTTTATTCTACACACATGCACCAGGTATATACTTGTGTCTCAGGAAAACACGTATGTCATGTACACTCTGGCAAGGGTCCAACTATAGTACTTGTATATCTGTACAGAACTTTTTTTGAGAGTTTTATTCTACACACATGCACGAGGTATATTTGTGTCTTAGGATAACATGCATGTCATATACTGTACACTCTCACAAGGATCCAACTATTGTACTTGAAATATCTGTAGAGCACTTTTTTTAGAGTTTTATTCTACACAAATGCACAAGGTATATTTGTGCCTCAGGATAACACCTATGTCATATACACTCTCGCAAGGGTATAGTACTTATATATCTGTATAGCACATTTTTGTTCTGTGCACCCTTTGCTCTCCTATGCCTAATCTATCTACCTATCTATCTTTCTCTATTTTTCTCTCTCAATCAATATATGTTTCTCCTCTCTGCTTTCCTAATAATCTTTTGGTCTTTGCTTTTGTACAACATCTTCTCAGTAGTCAGTACAGCAGCATACAGCATCAGCAGCAGCGTTTTGTCACACAGTCTTCTTCCTCTCTCTCTGCAGACTTCATCGTGCGGTCATGTGACTGCTCCTCTTAAAGCGATACCTACGTCACACAGGGGGTGGGCTAGTGCAAGATCCCTGCTGATTGGATGTGTTCCGGGCATCACAGGAAAGCGCTTTTCCCGCCTGGAACACTTCCTGCTTTCTAAAATGGCGGCTGCCATTTTAGAAAGCAAAAAAAAAAAAATATTCGGAGCGGACTTCCAAAAATTTGAATCTGACCGGACTCGGACGTTGGGAAAAATCCGAACCGGATCCCATACCGGCCGAACCGTTCGCTCATTTCTAATTAATAGCTCCATTGCCCTCAAATTTGTAATTTACTTTATTAAAACATCTCAAGTCTTCCAGTACTTATTAGCTTCTGTATGTCCTGCAGGAAGTGGTGAATTCTCTCCAGTCTGAAACAGTGCTCTCTGCTGCCACCTCTGTCCATGTCAGGAACAGTCTCCTTCCTCTCTCTCTGCAGACTGCGTCGTGCGGTCATGTGACTGCTCCTCTTAAAGCGATACCTACGTCACACAGGGGGTGGGCTAGTGCAAGATCCCTGCTGATTGGATGTGTTCCGGGCATCACAGGAAAGCGCTTTTCCCGCCTGGAACACTTCCTGCTTTCTAAAATGGCGGCTGCCATTTTAGAAAGCAAAAAAAAAAATATTCGGAGCAGACTTCCAAAAATTGGAATCTGCCCGGACTCGGATGTTGGTAAAAATCCGAACCAGATCCCATACCGGCCGAACCGGTTCGCTCATTTCTACTTAATAGCTCCAATGCCCTCAAAAAGATCAATAAAATCACCTTTTTGGAGAAGACCAACCCCTTAAATTTTAGGTGGTCTTCACAAACGGGTTTCAATGTAGTTTTCTTTCCATTGGATGGGAATATGGAGGCACCTATAATCCAGTGGAAGTCAAAGGGATGCAACAATGTAGGGACTCGTATAACACAAAAATACTTTCTTAAAAGGAAGGGAGCTTCTAGTTATTAGAAATCTCTCACATTACACAGAGAGAATATTGCCAACATGGCCCTATGTAATATGGTCAACAATTTGTATTGGCAAATGCTTGGGTCATTCTAACATGGGTAGTTTGGGGCATCTATTACTTCTGTTAAAAATGTGGATGTTGACCCCTACAGATCGAGCACTAAAAGCGCTGGATCACCAGCTGATTTTTACAAAACTGTATCTACCACCATCAATGTAGTGTGTATAACCACCATAAGAGACAGGTGCTGGATGAAGCCATTCTTCTAAGCTAGAACAGTGTCTTCTCCATCATACAAAGCATAGACTGGCTTTTACTCAGATTTATATGCTCTAAAAAGGAGCAGCCCCCTTCACACTAGACCCGGCTGACAGATTCATGGGTTACATGTGTTGATTCTATTTTTATTTCATCCGAAAATTCCCCAGCAGAAGTGAACCTCGAACTCTCTCTTGGTAAAACCTTCGTAAACTGATGCAGTGGTCAGAGAGGTCAGCGACTATTTTACAGAAAAACAGTCAGGGAGAGCCAGGTGGTAACAATTATCATTTGCCATTTGTTCCCCCCCTCCCAGAATTTCCTCTAATTTAATCTCTGACAAGTTAAACTTTCCATGATGTGTTTTTAGTTAATGCACAAGTGTCCGCCGAGAATGAAAGGCCACACAATGATCATGTACGAGGTAGTGAGCGGCCATTCTAAGAACCAGATTCTATTCATTCAAAAATCTATTTTTTATTATACAAAGCAAAGAGATAAACAAAGAGGAAAACTATTACTGAAAGAATCTACTTTAGAGGTTCATCATAATTATTTGTGTGCAAGTTTTAAAAAATTACAACAAGAAAAAATATTCTGTCAAATATTTAAAGAATTTATTTGGCAATTTTTTTTGATTGGTCTCACAAACATGACTGTTTTATGGATGGAACTGACTGATGAGGCTATACTGTGCTTTGATTTTACACAAAGGCAGTCGTCTTAGGAATTTACATGAAGTTTACAAGACAAAAAAAATTGCTTATTGCATTGTTCACCACCTTTGTCCCCTTTTAAACATCTATGATCCACATTTAGGATGTGGACAATATTGTTCCTATTGATTTTGATTGCCCCACGCACACTTAGATGTGCCGCAAAAAATAATGACAAGCCATTGTACGGTCCATATTTCCCACATGGACAGGTCGATAAAAATCAATGGGTCACTGCAAATTGCAGACAGCTTACGAATTGACTTTTATAAGTATACACAATTTGCCGATCCTTTCCCTAAATTTTCCCCCTTTTTTAAGCAGCTTTCCTTTTAGAGGGGGTTTGTAAATCTGGAGACAGCACAGATGCACTGTGGGTGCCTCTGCGGAACGTGGATCAAAAAATTGTAGACAATAACTGATGTATGATAAGGGCCTTACAGAAGTGTTTACCCCTAGAAGCTTTGGAGGAGATTTATCAAACATGGCGTAAAGTAAAACTGGCTCAGAACCAATCAGATTCTACTTACAGACTCTTTGGAAAATGAAAGGTGGAATCTGATTAGTTGCTAGAGGCAACTGAGCCAGTTTCCCTTTACACCGTGTTTGATAAATCTCCTCCATTGATTCTAGAGATAAATCATCATATAGACATCATATGAGGACACATGTAGTCCCTAAAGTTCTCACTCAGGCACCATTGCTTGAATGTGACCGTAAATTTGTGCACCCCTATAGATAAAGGGAATTAACAGTCTTTTTCATGCTGCCTGAACCATTAGTAGTTAGAGTGGTCCCCGGTGGCTTCTTCCTGACCCACTGGCCTTGGCTGATATCCACAGAGCTCTAGCTATACCGAAATAGGTAGAGATCTACCAACCTAAGCAGGTGGGGACAGGAATAAGCCGCCATAGACCACCCCGATGACTTGTGGCTCAGGCAGCATAAAATCTATGACTTTAAGCTTTTGTTTTCATGTCTACAAAGAAAGGAAAATGATCATGAAAGCATCCTACAATATATTAGGGAGTTAAAAGTGATGCAATCCCCTAATCTGTTCTTTTAAAGGTGGCTCCAAAGAAACCACAATATCTGCAATCGGTAACAAGCGATTTGTAGTAAATTGCATCATTCATGGAGGATAAGCTTAGCATTTAAGATGCACTAAGAGCAGTAAAGTGACATTTCTGACAAAGTTGAAAATCCTCGGTGCTTTATTACGGGGCAGTCTAGACAACGATCAGACGCAAGTGAAGACGTTCAGAAAACAAATGGTTACTGTCAAACGTTACAGGGATGTTGCCGTTTTCGTCATATATCCTGGGGTTATGTGTATAAACTGTTTCATCTAACCTGAAAAACCAGTTATCAGGAATCATGTGAAAGAGCTAAAATATGTCCATTCAATACACGTCACCTTTCGTAAATCTCCCCTGCAAAACGCTATTGACCAGATTCCGGCTAATGCAATTCTATTGTTGTTGTGCATTCTGCTTTAAGAAAGAATATACTACTCATCTCGTGTATCACTTTCTCCGCAGTTACTCCAGGAATCCGCACTACACCTAGAAGACATGGCTGGCAGTACATAGACCTGTACCAGGATTGCTCGGGGCTCCTGGATTTCATTGTGTTTGCTCTGTACATACCGATTGCAGCTGCTAAAATACATTAACAAACATTGCAAGTGAACTACAATAGTCTACAATTATTATTAAAAAGAAAACAAAAAAAAAGTAACATGCTTGTTTATAGGCTATGATTGGTATTCAAGCTTAGCCACTAAAGGAAGAACTCTGGCGAATTATAAAATCTGGCAGGGGAAGGGGATAATTTGATAAGTACTAACTTACCTCCCCCCTTGGCCATGTAAGCATCAGGACGGGAACCCCACTAGGCTATTGGATCTCTGAAGCTGACACGTCACGACCTGGCTGATGGACTGGCCGCTCAGCTAGTCAGTGAATGGGGTGGGACACCGCTCCAGTCACTGATTGGCTGAGCGGGCTGTCCATCAGCCGGGACAGGCCTCACAACCCTGGGGAGTCTGGGAAAACTTGCATTAGAGTTTATAGCTGTATACATGCTTCCAGAACTCCAAAGACTGCATACAGCTATTTCAGCCACCTGTATTTAAATCGGACAGTCGGACTCAAGCATGCTTGAGTTGCGCTCATCTCTAATACTAATATCTTAAAGCCTCCAACCCCTATGTATGGTATGGTATCACTACCTATAGTCCCAAAAGGAAATATGAATGTTTGCCCTTATCAAAAAAGTAAGAGATAACAACGGTGCCTTATAGCTATACACAGAATGGAGCCGGTGCATCATAATACCCAAACACATCGCTTAAAGACGCTCTTTGTTTTTCATCCTCATCGGTATAAATTTGGCCAAACCACTGATATTGGCAGAACTAGGCGGCTTTTTTATTTGTATAGGGGGCCTCTGGAGTCTCCCACGACATATAGTAGCATGAAAGAAAAGAGATGGGCTACCAGAGCTGTCCAGTGGCAGCTTACCTCCCCTCCCCCAATAACAACACATTGAAATTCAATTATTAACACATTAAAATTCTAACACAAATGATCATGTGTATGGATGGACAGCTATCAAAGGTGTGGGGTACATTTAATTTAGCAGTTTGCTGTTTTACACCTCTAAGAGTATGTGCCCCCTCACTACTGGACTCTAGATTTCGAGAGATGAGCTCAACTCGAGCATGCTCAATTCTAATTGTTGTGCATTTGATTAACGATGGCTGGGTCACGGAATGGCCGGTCTCAGAAAAGATCATCCTGGCCGGAACTGCAGTACCATCCGGATGATCTTTAGCGCCGCTGAGTTCTGATGCGGGCACATCCATGCGCCCCCACATCAGAACTCCCCACTGCACACAATGGAGCGTACGGCCGGAGCCACTCGCTCCACTGTGTGCATTGACAGGGTTTTCTGCGGCCGCTATTCAATGAATAGCGGCAGCAGAAAACTGACGTAAGTTTCTCGTGTGCCGTTAGAGATCCCGGCTGGAGTGTATTCTATGTGTATACACTCTGCCCGGGATTTCATAGACAGCAACAAAATGTCCATTTTCGTATTAATCACAGCCGTTGTTGCAATTGGCAACAACTGCCGTACTTTTACGAAAATATACGTAGTGTGAACATGGCCATAGGCTGTATCCATGTTTTCCTGAACTATCTAAGACTGCATCAAAATTCTTCAGCCACCGGTAATCAATTGTCAAATGATCAGACTCGAGCATCCTCCAGTTTTGCTCATCTCTAGTTATTTCCACATAACTCCATTGGCCCCACTACCATTTTTTATGTCAAGCACAGCATGTAGAACTATTCTTGCAATTGAAACCACAGAAACCATGATGGAACCACAATGTATTCTACTATAGGTCAATGAGGTCTTTGCATCCATCAAATGTCAGAGGTAGCACAGCGATGTGGCTTCCATGATGAATGAAAGCCGTGATCCAGACATAACACATCCTTATTGCTTCACCTCCATATAATATCAGCATTATAGATCAACCATTATATTCACAAACCAGGAAGATCAGAGAACACAATGATACAGACATCAAAAAAAATAATGAAATGAAAAGTGGAGATCTATGGTTGTGTGATTTCAGCTCTGGTCACATCCGCATGGAAGCTTCACTGTAGATTGTGCCATCTATATATTAATTCAGAGACCGTTCTACATAACCACATACAATATCCGAACACTTTATCTTCTCCTACGGTGAATAATCAAATAATATTCTAAATTTTCTAACTCTGAGAGGCGACTGTATGACCATTAATCATAATGCCGCCGTCTAACTCATCATGGACTGGTAACTCCAATTTATAGGTCGATAAGTCTTGCCTAAGCCCCGTTCTCCTGTGTCAGCACATCTACATACTGCTGTGGGTCACTTTATAATTTATCTTCAGAGAGAAGGCATTGCTTTCCCTGAAATACAGCACTCCAATAGACGAATGCTCCTGTGGCTAATGCAGTGTCAACTGACAAGCAAGGTAAAAGGACAATTTAAAGCAAAACAATAATAAAAAAAATATTAAAAAAATTATAAAAAAAAAAATATTCATTGAAGACTTTTTTTTTTTTAATACAAGAACATGAGTCTCTTATTAGAGCTCCATATTGTGCTGTTCCTTTGTTATTCCTCCTGGTAATGTATGAACATACTGAGTCTTACCATTTCCCTTGTCAACAGGGTTTTTGGCAGCTATCACCTACAGGCCGCTTTCACATGATGATGGTTTGAGTCAACCAGACTAGGGTTTTAGATCTCCGGATTGAATGTCTTCTACTGATATATGATGCTGTCAGTTTAGATCATTAAATATGTGGTTGGGCCATACGTTACATCCATATAACATAGAGATGGTAAGGTGTAGGGAAATGGTAACACAGTAATAAGCGTATTCATACATTTCCATGGGGGCTAAATGTAGATGTCAGCAGAAACAAAATTCAAGTCCAGCGTTCCGTCATTCTATTTGAAACCGTTATTTGCGACCTCACGTTCTGTGCCCACACAGTGTGGTATGCCTCCAAATATGTGCGGTAATACAGTGCGGTATGCCTCCGACAAATTCCTATACGTTTCGGCCGCATTACACGTCCTGAAGATAATAAAAACAATATTTCCAGTTTTCCGTGGCCCTGCAGTGCCGTGTCCGCATTGCCGTTGTCCGGCTCTCCTTCTTGCAACAGCTGATGGATGCCTTGCTCAGCCAGTCACTGGGATGGGACACCATTGCAGTCACTGATTAGCTGAGAGACAATGATATCTGGCAGGGGTCCAGGAGCCCATTGACTTGGTGCTGCAGGATCACAGGGACTGGTAAGTATACATTCTTTATTATCTTACCCCCACCTCCAGCCAACAGTGTATTTTTATTGTTTTGCCGGAGCTCTCCTTAAAATTCCTGTTCATTCTTAAGAGTCTAGCAGGCGGTCCAAAATAATGACTCACAGCCTAGCAGGCCTACTGGACTCCTAAGCCCAGAATGAGCAGGGATTTAAAGTTATACTGAATCTTTTCCCACTATACTATGAGGCTATGTTCACACTGCGTATGATTCTGTCCGTAAATCGTACGCCACCGTACATGTGCGACTGAAACTACGGGCATGGGAAAAATAGACATGTAGCCGGATGCGTACGAACCGCGAACATACGCCCGTAGTACAGTTATGCTTCCCTAGCTTGTTTCGAAGCGATCTGAGGCAGGTCATTTACTTGGAAATCTTCGCCCAGCCCCATAAACCACACAGAACCTTTTGGATCGAAAAATCCAGTTCAATTTGGCTAAAATAAGTACTTCATACGGGACCGCATGGAAATCCACGGCCATGAGTTTCAACATTTCCGTCCTCAAACAATGGTCTTGTTCATTTTTCACGGCGCCGTATACGATCTGGCCGTAAGCTCATACGTAGTGTGCACTGTGCGGGCGTATATCGTATACTTTCAAGTGAACGCATCAACCTCAAAACTATGTGCGTATATTCGCGGTTGGCACTACGGACGGATTCATACTCAGTGTGAACATAGCCTAAAACTATATATCAAACTGCTCAGCTTCTCCTGCTCTGCAACATGGACTGGATTTTCATGGAGATAGGTTCCTTTTCAGGAAGAGGTCTCTGTAAATGCATACACTATGGAGAAACTGAAAATCTGATCTGGGTGAAGGTATGTGCATATTATGGAATTATGGAAACCGCCACGGATTATGCTGCTCGCATCTCTGCTGTGCTATAGACTCATTCTATGCACTGGAGGATTCTGCCGTCCGCCCAAAGAACAGATGTTACTTCTTTGGTCGGACGGCAGAATCCGCCTGTGCATAGAATGGAGTCTATGGCACAGGCGTCAATGTACGCGGGTATGAGCAGGTGTGCGAGCGGCGGAATCCGCGGCACGTTATCTACCCCGGATAACGCAGAGTGCACATATCCTAAGGGCTGGTCTTTTGGAGAAGTAAAGAGATCCAATGGGTCTTCTTAAAAAAAAAAAAAAATATATATATATATATATATATATATATAATTATTATTACCGTATTTTCTGACGTATAAATAGTCTTAGAAGTCGGGGGTCGTCTTATACGCCAGGTATGGTCGCCGGTGGGGGGGGCTCAAAAATGGCCACATCCCCACCGTATGGGGCCACCACTATAAAAAAACAAACATTTAACTTACTTGGGGCCTGTTCCCGACATCGCTGCACCTCCTGTATCGTTCTCGGTGAAGGTAGTGTGACGTATACTACCTGTGCCCGAAACAGAAATTGTCGAACCTCTCCCGGGCAGCCGAGCATCTCATTGGAGAGGCTCGGAGACGCTCGGCTGCCGGGAGTGCTCCGAGAGAGTGACAGGTGCCGGAATTTCCAGGCAGCCGAGCGTCTCTGAGCCTCTCCGATGAGACGCTCGGCTGCCCGGGAGAGGTTCGACAATCTCCGTCTCCGGCGCAGGTAGTGTACGTCACACTGCCTGCTTCAAGAACGGTACAGGAGGCGCGCCGATGCCGGGAACGGGCCCCAGATGAGTACATTTTTTTTTTTTTTTTTTTAAATTTAGCTTCAGTTGACCCCTGCTTGACCGCAGCAGAGCTGCGGTCAGGCAGGGGTTTACATTTTCCGACGTATAAGGCGAACCCCTAACAATCTTCTTAAAAGTCAGGGGGCGACTTATATGCCCAGTCACCTTATACGCCGGAAAATGCGGTATTACAGAAAACGAAATAAATTTATAAAAAAGCACTTCTTACTTTCTCTATGGAGAGAAAACCCAACCGCCTACCTGAAAAGTGTACATGAAAAGGTTAATATTGCTTCCAAAGTCTCTAAAAGAGATTTTGAGAGGCAAATACTCTTTTACTCAGGGCTTAACCTAAAATGTAAATTTATGAAGTTTTCAATAGCAGGCGCTGGCAAAATATAGTCACACCTATGTTTATGGAATACAGACATAATGTAAAACCTAAGCCATACTGCATTGAGGTCTATGAAATTTCTGTATTTGGGAACATGTTTAAACAACGTGACATTATGGGGATAGAATAAAACTTCCAATAAAAGAAGAATATTTTACTATCTATTCTCGACTTAATAATTATAATTATAGATTTTGTTTTATTTTACAGCTAGTGCCACACTATACGGATATTGTGCCCTTGCCAAGGCTGAGATCATTGGGTCTAGAGTTACCAAGGTAGAAGAGAACTGACGGGAGCCCCTATATTATTGCTGTACGCCGCTCTATATACATAAACAAATATTACAAAAACCATATATCATTATACAGACAGGTAATAGGACAGCGGCCAATGATAAATTGACTTGTAGTATAAAATATCACCAAATGTACCTTAGGCAACTATTATACTAACACATGAATTCCATGTCTAGAATTTCCCTTCAAGCAGGAAGCTATCGGAGCCCCCACATAAATCTATTTGTCATAATAAACAGCCATTTGTTCTATCCAAGACCTACGTCTGACAATAAAGCCGCTCCATGGAAGTTAACATATGGTTAATTCCTACCACTTCCCTCCGATGTCTTTATAAAATGGATGTTCTTTCAGAAATTGCACAATGCTTCATTTTTCACCCAGTATATGGGGAAATGAGGTTCAGAGCAGAGTTTTTTAGCTGTCAAGGTTTGTCATCAATACGCTCTTATGAGAGTTCTCTACAGAGTGGATTTAATTCAATGACCTTTTATCTTTTATTGATCTACTCCGTTTTCCATTTAGAATAGAATGATGCATTCATAGGGACAGGCAAAATATTCTTCATACAAAGTCCTATCAGATGAATGTGTAATGCCGGCCATAATAGCATATGCAGAATAGATGGTCTACGAAGGTTTCGGCGTATCGGTAGTGAAAACTTGCCTCCACTCGACAAGACTTTCGGTCAGTATTCACCCAAAGGACTAAACAAGCAAATGGGTCTCCCTTTGCTATTACACTTAAACTTACAGCCATTGCTTTAAAGCAGCAATCCCAACAAGTTCCCGTAGATCTTATGGGAGTACATAGGACAAGCTGAACACATCTGAGAACAAATGAAATACCTTGTTCAGGTTACAGGTTTACAGGTTAAAGTAATGGCAAAATGAGGCATATCCCATATGGTCTCCATTTGGCCACACCACTTGGGAGACGGACCTCTATACACAGCTCCCCAGATAGGTAACATGGACTGCAAAAGGTTAAATCTTGCATTTTCCTTTCACTTAGGTTGCAAGGTTGAACATAAATAACACCTCAAGACAATACCCCCCCCCCCCCCAATAACACAAGCAGTAAGGTCCCAGTACATATAGCTATCTCAAGCAGTCAAAGGGCTAAACACTATCAAAGTATAAGAGTTCTTTTAGAGAATACGAAGTATAATCCTAGTGGAATCTTGAGCTATAAAAGAACAATTGCAAAAAAACCAACATAAAGTGATATAAAAAGCAAACAAAAAAAAGTTATAAAATAAAAGAGGGAAGAAACAGAATACTCTAAAAACACACATAAACACTTTTAGGCTGTAGCGGCTTTCCTGCTCTTTGAAGGTTAAGAAAAAGAATAGGGGAGCACAGGTCAGCGTAAAACTTAGGGCCCTATTACAGGGGACGATTATCATGCAAAAAAATCGTTATATCGTTCGAATTTAAACGATAATTGTTCTTTGTAATTGCAGGCAACGAACGAAAAATCGTTCATAGGTCGTTGATTTAGATCTGAACCTAGAATTATGGTTAATCGTTCGCTGTAATTCCACATTCGTTCGCTCAAGTTCCACATTTGTTCACTAATCGTTCAGTTTAATTGTTCACTGTTTTGCTGGGATCAGATGGAGTAAACGACCATAGTAACGATCGTAACTATCGACTATCGTTCTGTGTAATATGGTGAATTATTTCAGGTTAACCATAAACAATCTAGTTTGTGATAGTTAATCGTCAATTGTTAAAAAAATCGCTCCGTGTAATAATAAGACCCCCTGGTAATGCCACATTATCATACTTTCTGTCCATGGCTCAGGTATCTGTACTTTTTTCCCATGGCAAGGAATATTTTAGAGTCTTGAGTGACAGGGGGGTTCAGATGTCTATCCACCCAACTTTTTGAAGTGGCACTGTCCTTTCCTAGAGATAACCTGCAAGCCTTTGGTCCTCACCATAAACCATGTAAATAGAAAGTCCTGACCACTTTAAAAGGTTTATGGACTTTACATTACAAATGAATTGCTCTGCGCCGAGTTACATCCAGACCTTAACTTTTTCACTGGAGACCATCACCCTGGGCTGAAGACAAACAGGGCTGGAAAAAATAGAGAGTTTCCACACTTTTCACAATTGATTTTAAAGTGTGCATGAATATTTTTGACCTTCAGGGGTTTTGCATGACTTTTTTAATAATCTATCCTTAGGAACGACCTTTAATATCAAATTGGTGGGTTCCAACTCTCGAAAACGTGCTGAACAGCAGACAAAGTGTGGTGCACTCATTTCCTACCAAGCATACTGCTGTCCATATTACATATTGGCTGTAACCAGTATTGCACCTTGTCCTTGCATCTGAATAAAACAAGCTGCAATACCAGTTACAGCCAGTATGCAATGTATGGCATTTTTTTTTTTATTGAATTACATTCACTGGAAAAAAATTTTTTAATAACAATTTCATATATTTAAAAAAGTGCAAACGTGGGGGGAAATTAATCAAACTGGTGTAAAGTAGAATTGTCTTGATTGCCCCTAGCAACCAATTAGATTCCACTTTTTATTCCACACAGATTCTTTGAAAAATAAAAGGTGGAATCTGATTGGTTGCTAGGGGCAACTGAGACAATTCTACTTTACTCCAGTTTGCTAAATCTCCCCCATGGTACCTATTTTTGATGTTATAGGTGCAAACTAATTTTTCTTTTGTGCATATATGCCTAAAGAAACTTAAAAAAAAAAAAAGCTCCAAAAACAACAACAAACAAAAAATGCTGGGAAAAAAGCTTAACATTTTGCATGTATGTTTGAGGCGCAGAGTTCACTTGCCTGAACCTAGCCTTACAGAGCAGATAGATTGGTATTATCTAAAAGCAGGGAAACTTGTTGACAACTAACAGCACGACTGCTATATGAGCAGCGCAGCTCTAAAACAAGGATAAAAGTAATAACAGTACGAACAGTGCAATACCAACAGTAATATCCATGTAATCCTGTTACAAAATGTTTCATACTCTCTCCGTATCATAACAAGAACTCTGGCTACGACGAGAGCACATATAACTGCGCCTGAATCCTGGAGCTTATAAATTCCGAACAAGGTTAATAAAAGGAAAAAAAGAAGAAGATACTGTTTTATGAACATAACACCAATTGTAACACAGGTGTAAAAGGTACAATTCAAAGTGATCTTTAACTTGACTGCGACACTGAAATGTTCCTCTGAAGAACGCAGCCGAAAATTGCCTCAGTTCCAGTCCATAAACCATAAGAATGATAAAAATTCAAAAAAGTGTTACCTCATTTGTCACTACACAGTTTTTTGGCCCAGAGAGGTCTTTTCAATAGCAACGGAGAAGGTTGTATTTTTGCAACTAAATTAACGTCAAAATAGAAATGTGAGGGGACGTTCAAGGACAAAGATACAGAAGATTGCACAGTACAAAATAATAGAGCGGGCGGACCACGGGAGCCCCATAGGCACATTATTTGCACCTAAATCAAGTCGAGAGATAACAGATATAGTGATATAATAAAAGGTGAGGTAGATGTGTATCAAATCCAGATATAAAAATTAACAGACAAAAGGGACACTCCATGTAAAATGACTGCATAAAGCCAGCAGGAACAGAGTGTGTGAGGGGATGGGGGTGCATGGTATTCCAAACCTTAAAGGGGTATTGCCATCTCATAAAGTTACCATCTATCTATAGGATAGTGGAAAAGCTGATTGGCTAGGGTCCGGCCACTGGGAATCACCAATCAAAAGAATAGGCAAAAAAATAATTGTTTAGTGTGGTCAATACTCCGTTCATTCTTTTGGGGCCGCTGAGTAGTGGCAAGTGCGGACCTTGTCTGACCACACTTTACATTGTCGGTACCCGAATGTGCCCACATCCCAGTTCTAAAGGAATGAAGTTCATCCGCCCGGTACTACAGTACCGGCCAGGATGAAATTCACTGACACTGGCCGTTCTGTGACAGGGCCGGTGTTATAAGTAGTGTGAACCCAGCCTATGGCTGTACACGTTTTCCAGGACTCTCTAGGGCTTCATCCAACTTCTTCAGCCACAGGTATTCAAATGCCAAAGGATAGAACTCGAGCATGATTGAGTCGCGCACATCTCTAGTACAGAGGTACCTGTACATAGACTGCCATCAAACACATTAGTCCCCTTCCCATTTGGGGATCACAAACTTAATTCCAAGCTGACCTATTAGAATGTTTTTTTGCATAAACAGAAGTACTCAGATATTCCATGCAGATAAGGCCTTTCATATATAAACCAAGGATTCCAGCGCTGCAAGGAGTGAGGTACACTAAGCATGCAGCCATTTTTTGGAATATGGACCAATGCAGGGGCGGATTAACTTTACCATAGGCCCCGGGCTGTTCACCAAGCCTGGGCCCCCCCACACCCCCCTTTAACTATGACAGCACTAGCCTGGTGTTCATAGTACAGGACAGATAATGTCATGATGTCCTGATTTTTGCTAAATTGCCATAAAAAAACTGTGATTTTTGCAAATCATGGCGGAAGTGTAGCCAGGAGACAGTACACCACTGAAAGTATAAGTCTTTTTGGGTGGTCATGGGCCCCCCAGGAGCTCAGGGCCCCAGGCTGCCGCCCGAATCGCCCCTATTATAATCCGCTACTGGACCAATGAGCCCAAAACAAAGCAGAAAAAAGAGTGGAGGAGCTATATGCATAGCTCCACCTCAGCAGTAGGCTATATATAAAAACCTAGATGATTATAGCGCTGATCATTACTATAAGTGGACTGACTGTATTTTATGGTACCAGATGTTGTAGTGTTCCTTATCTGACAGTGGACCTTGAGCGGAGAAGGTTTCATCAACGCTTCGACTCACCTTGCAAGCTTCTAACAAGTATCCCTCAGATTTAATTATTGCTTTCTGACAAGACAACATAATAGGAATCAGGCTTACCCAGGCAAACTCCCCAGCGGCATGTTCAATTACTCAGGTTGTTCTTTCACACTAGAGGTCTGAAAGGTTGCTAATTTAACAATGTCAGAAAATAAACATAGGTATAGTCAGCCCTTTAACCTCTGACCTTCATGTCAAGAAATACAGGAGGAAAAAAGTTATGGTTTTAGGTTATGTAACATCTAACCGTTCCCAAAATACCACATCTGAGGCAAAATAAAACAATGTATTGGTTACACAGGTTTTCTTTGTGTACACTATGTTCTCCTAAAAAAACTAAAAAAAACTAAAAAAAAAAAACACAAAATCAACACGAAATTTATTATGCCTCTTTTCCATGGCGTATGCCTGGCGTAGCGAGGCAGGGAGGAGGATACAGGTGTAAACAAGGCAAAAAGTCTACTGCTTCAGAGATGGTACTTAGAGGTCTGATGGCTGGCAACTGCACCAATCTCATTCTCTATGGGGCCACCATTTTCAAGTTTAGCACTCAGCAATGTCTGGCTGCCAAGCAGAGAATGGAGTGCTGGGCATGCGTGCACGATGCTTACTTATAACTTATATTGATAACTTATGATTGGAATACTCTAACAACTCATATCTAAAAGTTATCATATTTTGGACAGTAAGGCTGCATTCACACATTACGTGAAGTTCTCCGTGATTACAGATCTGTGACCATGGAGAATTTTGGGCTATTTACACATTCGTTTATTTATTTATTTTTTTTTCACGGATCCGCGATCCGCGTTCTGTGAAACAATAGAATATGACATAGCTCGGACGAGATCACGGCACAGATAACGAGTCTACGAGATCTGTTTTTCACGGATTGCAGGGATCGGACAACAGCGCAGTCCGTGAAAAACACGGATGTGATATAATTTAAAAAGCTGTTAGCAGACCCTTAAAAAAACACGAACACGGATGCCAAACGGTTGCAATCAAGGATGGTTTTTCACGGAACCATGGACTTCATCCACGGACTTTGAAAATCACTAAACGTGTGAATGCAGCCTAATCGTTTTTAGTCACGGCACAGTAAGAACCGTACCTGTTCATTCTGTTAATTTTCTACTTAAATATTTTGTGTTGCTGGATCATCCCCTTCCTTTGTTCTATTGCTAGTTTTTCTCATGAAAAAAAAAAATAAAAAATCTAAGTTATTGACTAAAATGTTACGTGACTTCCGCGCACCGCCAATTACATCTCATTTGAAACATAGTTCTGGAGTAAAAAGCATTATTTGTATTCTTAACATCTAACCCACTTGGAAAACTAAATAGGTTCCTAAAATTTATTGACAATTTTGCCTGGAGGGGAAAAAAATTGCACTTTCAGAAATCCATAAAAAGAAAATAAATAAATAAAATAAAATTAAGCCTTAAAAACAATAATATACTTTCAACCTTCCAAAATAATTCTCAAGAATATAAATAGTAACCAAAACATAAATACATAAAAATAAAGTTAAATAAATATAATATAATAAAATAAACATAAATAAATAAAAAATAAAGTAAAAAAAAATATATATAATATAATAAAATAAATAAATATAAATAAATAAATATGTTTGTGTACAAATTGGTTCAGGTTACAAAATAAACAAAATATTTTCTTCCACATTTTCATATATATATATATATATCTCCTAGGACCGCACTTACCAAACTGTAAATTCAGTGTTATACTGTATTTTTGGGTATTTGTTTTGTTAGCTTCTAGAAAAGTAAGCTTTTATATTAGCATCAGGCCATTACTTTCCCTTTAAAAAAATGCTTTGACAAGTCCCACGTCTTGTTGGCAACACTATTTTGGTGAGTTATCACTATGGAGAACACACACAATATAATTAAGCAAGGCCATTTTTCACCTAGGAAACCTCTTAATGTAAGAAAGGGAGCATTATCTATCAAAGACAAAAGGCTGCAGCAAAACAGGCTGGAACCCAGAGCCATCCGAGCACCTTATTAAGAAAAGTCTGTTAGCTCCTAAACCTTCTCTAATTACTGATCAATCTGCACAAAACACTCGCACATCTGGCCACATTTTCAGGATCATTTTCATTGGTGGACAGTCTCTTTTTAGTCTAGAGGGCTGCTTTAACTTAAAGGGGTTATACAGGATAATAAAACAAAAAAAAGTTCTGCTACTTTCTCGCAAAAACAGCGCCAATTCAGTTTCATTCACTTAATTTGTGTGCACGTTGTTTGCATGGATCAGTCACGCTGTGGTTACAAAAGCTTTATCAATACCAAATACAGCTCTAAAATTCTCAATCCCTTGTTTTCTGCAGCACATCAGGAGTCAATTTACTGACTAAAATGGTTTCATCATCCGTCAAATCATCATCATAATAGGAAAAAAACCTCTGCTGACAGATGTAGAGTAGGTTTCTGCATCATAGGCAGACTGATCTCTAATCACAGGTGTTTACCATCCTGTCAGTCAAAGACGTCTGACGATGTTATTATTCACTACAGCTGGACACTGCCCACTCACCACCTATGTCATTGCCCGGCCCAACATGACGTTACATGAAACAACTTAGTTGTAGTTTGAGTCCTGCTAGTTTCTTCTTCGTACAACTTTGCAATAAAAAGTAAAAAAAAAAAATTTTTAAAAATACCCTGTTGGCTTCTGTCTGACCCACCAGAAAGAGAGATCGATCATTCGAGGCTAGAGGGGAAGGGAGTAGCTGCCCTATGAGGGTATATGCACACTGAGGAATTGTAAAGGAAAGTTTTCTGTTTGAAATTCCTTGCCTAAGCAGAATTTAAGCCACAATTGACTTCTATAGGATTCCTCTAGCAGAATCCGCCCAAAGAATTGACATGTCAATTCTTAGTGTGGTTTCACACTGAGGAATCCACGCAAAGATGTTCCAGCGGATTCCGTCGCTCGTCCCCGCTTGCATTTCCGCCCATTCCATAGACTCAATTCTATGGTCGGGGGCGAATTCTGCCATAAGAATTGACATGTCAATTCTTTCGGCGGATGGCGGAATCCTCCCGTCCATAAAATGGAGTCTATGGCAGGGACAGAAGGGCGCAAGTAGGGACGAGCAACGGAATCCGCCAGAGCTTCTCGGCACAGATTCCTCAGTGTAAACCCACCCTTAGGGCCAAAAGTGGATCTGCGGCAGACAATTCTGCAGTGTGAACCACAAAATCCTATTAAACACTCTGTCTGTGCTCTGTTCATATTTTACAGGAGGAATTTCAAGCTGAAATAAGAGCGAAATTCCTCTTCAATTCCTTGCCTATTCCTCAGTGTGCATACACCCTGACTTAGGGTGCGTGCACACTACGGAATTGCCACGTATAACCCGCGGAGTATTCCGTCGCTCGTCCCCGGGGACGAGCGTTGGAATACGCCGCGGGTTATACGCGGCAATTCCATAGTGTGCACGCACACTTATGATTCAGGCAGCATGACAATGATGCCTTATTCCCTCTAACGTCTTGACAGGGTTTATCAAAAAGGCATAGTGCAAGAACCGTGACCTCATTCACAACTTCTCCACTAAAGCCCATATACCAAAGAAAAAAGTGTTACACGTCCATGGGTGATAGATAACCCTAACTCTGCCATCAACTGGCTGTCCTCCCAAAATCTATACATTTCATCATTTAAAAACTTCATAAATCTGACTTTATTGTACAGGATATAGGAAAAAAAATTTAAATGCTTCAGAGCTGTAAATAATAAATACAGGGGGAAAAAATTTCAGTAAAATTGCTAAAAACATTGAAGAAAAAAAATAAATAAAAATAAGGCTAGACCTGTCTATTTGGAGCCTCTTAGTACTTGTTGTGTAGTTTATCTAAATGTGTTAGATAAAAGTAACAACTATATCCTGAAAACTTTATTACCAGGTATTACACCTCACCTTAGAAAAGCAAAGACAATGGCTTTATAGAGGGGAAAAAAACAACCCTTTTGTTTAACGTCTGTTATTCTTTTAATTGGCTGGGATCTACATGAAAGCCGATGGATATCCTAAGGCAAACAGATTAAAATAAAGCAAAGACCAGTTGCGGCAAGTAGAATGATGGTTCGTTGTAAAAAGAAAAGATTGTAATGCTCGAGTGTTTAATTCAAAGTTTCCATAAAGCAATCAAATTAATTATTCAACGTTAAAATGTCTATATTTTGTATTTGTGGAATGATGGACTGGTTCCTGTTTCCGACGCTTTGTGACTATCGAACAGCTATATTATGCATCAAGCTGGGACGCCCATTCTTCACAATTCTTGACTGTGATCATAAAGATCATTGGTTATTTAAAAAAAAAAAGTAGGGATATTCAACCCAAAAGGGTTGAACAGGTTAAAAAAATAAAATAAAATAAATAAATATAAATATATATATATATATATATATATATATGATAATAATAATAATAATAATAATAATAATAATAATAATAATAATAATAGTAATAATAATAATAAAATAAATTATTATCCCCGCTATCTTCGGCCGCCATCCTCGCTTCCGGGTCCGGGTGCAGTGAATGGCAGAGAAGGGGCTGCTGAGGCACATGCGCACTGGTAGCCATTTCATTGGCTGGAGAGCATCACATGGCTTCCAGCAAGTTCAGGAAATCAGGGCTGAGAAAGCTGGAAACCATGTGATGCGCTCCAGCTAATAAAAAGGCTGCTGGTGCGCATGTGCACCAGCAGCCTTTTGTTCTCCCATTCACTGCTGTGGAAGACAGCAAAGAGGGAGTAGACCAGGACTGCCCCCTGCTGTGACGACATTGACCCAAGATGGCGTCCGGGAGAAGAGGACGAGGTCGACAGTAAAAAAAAAAAAAAAAAGATGGTGTGTGAACATGTCGTTAACAATACCATTCTTCTATCCACTGTATCTAATTAAAGAAGGAGAAAAGATTCCTGGTCTATGACAAATATTTCACTAATTTTTAGACCTTTACTTACATCTTGGCCCTATATACACAACACTTAACTACTAGCTTACTTGAAAAGACCCGATAATCGATTCAAGCTGAGGGCAGATGACATACACACTGCCATCAATGCCTTTCTAACCCACTAATGTAAGTACAGAAGTGAAGACATCCTGTCATCTTTGTGTATATTTAATATTTTACTGGCAGACAAGGTCAAAAACTTTAACACGTTCTCATATTCTGGCAATGCATTTTGCTTGTTTTTTTAAAAAAAAAATCTGCGGACAGGAAAAAAAAAAACATATGGGATTGGTTAGGTCATTTATATTCAGAATAAAATAGTATCCTGACGATGCCTTACTAAAGTACACTCTGTTGCAAAACACAGGGTATCCATGACTATATTTAGGCGGAGTTTCTATTTTGGGGGGGGAAATGTATTTCAAGTTACTTTTTAAATTAAACGTCTTTACAGGTTTTAAAATAGCACGGAGAAACAAACAGAAAGAATTCGCCATGAAGTTGGCAAAATTTCGATTTTCCCTTTCATGCTCTTCTTACAAAGCATCGTGGCTAGAATGGCTCAGAGAGAAAAGAAATAAAAAATGTGGAGTTGTGTTTAAAGGGAATTGCTAGCATGACCTATAATCTTTAATAGTAGTATCAGTGAAAAAGTGGATGGTGGTGACTCTGAATTGTGTATAGTAGATTATCTTTGAAATTATATTCTATGCTTAATTTCTATGTTTCTATCATCTTATGGTGAAGAGAAAAAACCTGTACTCACCTACCACCTATTCCCCACCAAAGTAGTTGCAAGCTGTGAGTGTTTCCTTCTCTCTCCCAACACAAGCGGCATGATTGCGCAGTCAATCACTGGTGGCAACAGTGACCTACCTAAGCCAATGACTGCCTGAGCACTAATTTCCTATAAAAGCAGGAAGCACTCAACTAGCAGAACAGGAAGTATTCAACAAGCAGGAGATCAATGATAGGTGAGTACAAGTTTCTTTATTTTTCTACCCTGAGAAGTTTAAAGAAATAGGTCTCTGGAACATTATGAAGGGCAGTAGGAAAAGATGATGATGCCTCTGTAAATTAAAGGGGTTATCCAGCGCTCCAAAAACATTGCCACTTTCCCCCTACTATTGTCTCCAGTTTGGGTGTGGTTTTAAAAATCAGTTCCATTGAAGTAAATAGAGCTTAATTGCAAACTGCACCTGAACTGGAGACAACAGTAGGGGGAAAAGTGGCCATGTTTTTGTAGCGCTGGATAAACCCTTTAAAAAAAATAGCCCATTTTGATTTTATCCCAAAATAGGAGAGTCCTGTGCTTCTCCTCCATGTCTGCTAACACTTCTGTGCCCATGAAGAGCCAAACTGAGCCTACCCATAAGGAAGGGGAACAAGAACCCAGCAGGCACAGCACACCTGTACACCTTGTCTATAACACAGGGGTTCTGTTTCCAGAATGAATTATATGTTTCTTACTAATAAAACATTTGTTCATTCATTTCATTGCTAAGCACATACGAAGAGATCATAATAGGTCCAATCCTTCCTTTTTGGCGGCATTGCATACTTTCCTACATATAAAAAAATTGCAATATTAAACACATTCGATTTTTGAATGTATATACTTACACAGCTTCATTTCTTTACTGTTCATCATGATTTGGCAAAAAAATCTATATTGTAATGACGAATAGTGTACTTGGTATTTACATAAGATTGTATAAAAACGGTTTAATTTTGTAACTTTTTACAGGGACCTAGAAAGGTAAAAAGATGTTCTTTGGGTTAGGAAAACACAGCTGCTTTCATAGCAGCCCTATTAAAGGGGATAGCCAGGGAAAAGTTATTATACAGTATTTCCTTGCTCCTTAGTAGAGATGAGCCAACTTACAGTAAACTTGCCCGAACCCGCACCTCCTGTCTAAGTAGTTAAATTACGCTGCCTGGAAAAGATGGATGCATCCCAATGAATGCCTGAAGAACATGGTTACAGTCCTAGGAAACATACAGCTACAGTATATCCATGTTTTCCAGGAGGCCTACGGATGCAACCATCTTATCGAGGCAGCGACTGAGTAATTGGATTCAAGCTTGATTGTAAGTTTGCTCATCTCTACTCACTAGTGGCTTAGTTATTGTTTTTTTATTGTCTCAGCCCGATACCTTCGCCCCTTGCTGAAAGAGGCAGGTTCTGAGAAGGGGAAGTTGGTACTATGTGGGGCTCATATTAGGTGGTACCCTATTTCAGCCTACTTTCCTCAGACTAGGGGAAAAGGTATAGTGCTCAGACAACATGAAACCAGAAGTAAGCCACCTGGGAACAAGGAAAGGTAATATTTATCCATCAAACTATTCAGGTTCCCCAAACCAGAACGATCACCATTTGATTCCCCACAGCTGCAGAGGTTGTATGCAGCCCTAGGGCTGCCAGGAACACATGGGTGTACCTTATGGCTGCATCAATGTTTTCCAGGACTCCCTAGGGCAGAATCCAACTTTTGCAGTTAAGGGGAATCAAATGATAGGTGCTCGGAGAACACTGCCGAACCTGAGCAGTTTGACCAGTCCACTCAACACTAGAGATGATTGAAGAGGGCCGAGGTTCAGGTTCGAACCCTGACCCGGACCATCGGCATTTGACTCCCGCTGCCTTCCCGTTCCGTGGGGAAGGTGGAGACAGCCCGAGTACCGCCTGGGAAAACAGGCGGTACTCGGGCTGTATCCACCTTCACCACGAAAAGGGAAGGCAGCGGGAGTCAAATGCCGATGGTTCGGGTTCGTACGAACCTGAACCTCGGCCCTGTTTGATCATCTCTACTCAACACTAGTGATATCTTTTCAGATAGTCCCTTTAACTTCATTGACACAAACCAGGCACTGGTAGGTTTTATACTACTTCCTAAAGAAAGCAGCCATTTATTTTTCTAATGCTGGAAACCCTTTTACCGTTACTTAAATAGTAAAAATGTTGGAATAGCTAAAAACCTTGCCACAATTGTTGTTGGGAAATTAGTGACAATGTACCTGTGCACAGACTTTTTTATTTTTCAAACCAGAAGACACTTTAAAACGTTAAAAAAAAAGGAAAAATTATTTGAATGGCACTACCTAAGTACCCCGCCACACCTAATAAAGGAGCTTTAAGTCGCTAATGTGGATAATTGTTTTTTTAAGGATGGGAGAAACCTCATCAACGCTGACGGTCCATCGCAAGTAAAAGGGCTTCAAAGACAGAAGCTTATACATAAAAGGCAAAGGAAGAAGCCACTTATCACTCCTAACCTATAAATTTCATCTTACTTTCTAAAGTTGAAAAGGATCGGTATAAAAAAAAAAAAAAGAATCTAAAGATTTTAGTTACATAAAACTGTTAAATGGAATTATTATAAAATCAGATATTTCTGTAATGAGCTAAAAAGACTTTTTAAAGCTTTCCTCAAAAATAGTAGATATTTTTATTGTATTATAAAGCACAGCCTCCCTCATAAAATGGAGAGAGTTGTTGGATATATACATGTCTGGTGCTAAGATGAGATCTCACAAAGAAGGTTGGGTACTTTAGGCTGTATTATAGTCTTTGGTATTCTTGCCATCTGATTAGGTTATTGGGATAAGATTCGGGCAGTACTGGAGATGGACCATAAACTGTGGACCAAAAACAGTGCAATAGATGTTCAAACATCTGTTCAACTTCTGTCAGTCTCAAGGAGGACATAAACATTAGATTTATGTCAGCCAAACTGGATGATTTTGGCAGGACTGGATGACCATCCAATGTGTTATAAGAGCATCTCCACTTTCCCCCCACAGCAGATGTCATGGAAAAAATGATTGGCCATTCGATTTCAGCATGAGGATCCGCATGTTTTAAGAAAAGATAAGCTTCTGGCAGAGGTGTCCGACAATGGATTATTCCCCTCTCCCCATTTTAAACAGAAAAACAATTGGCCTTTCCCAAATTCAAAGGTCACCAGAATCCATGTTTATAACAAGTTATGATAGAGTACAGGATGGTGAACTATACCTAGTTGTTTGGGGGGTTGACACCATTATAACGTAGCTTTGACTGTTCTCTATATTGTATCCGCTGATCATATTGAAGGATCTGTTTGACCAGTCTTGGTTTTCTAGCATTATCTGTTTTTGACTCTGGATCCCACAAGAAAAACACTAAAAAAACAAAAAAAATATAAGTGGACTTCAATTAACCACTCTTTGTACCAAGTACCTAGACAAATCTAACCTGCTGATAGCCCCCTTTTGTTCACCGGGCACCGAGGAGGAAGGTAGGGTCTCTTAGCCTCCTCCTTGGCGTCAGTCCCGTGCTTTTAGAATTGTAATCCTTGGCTTGTTCTGGAGCACCATTAGGAGTATTACCCCATTGCTTTCGCATGAGCCAGCTCGCCTGCTCTCTTCATTATCATTAGAAGAAGCTGGCAGGCTTGTGTAAATGGAGCGGGACAGTGCTCCTAACTGTGCTCCAGACCAAGGATTACACTGCTAACAGCAAGGGAATGGTGCCAAGGAGGAAGGTAACAGACAAACATACCTTCCTCTTTTGTGCCCGGTGCGCAATAGGGGGCAAGTTCGTCTAACCACCTGATAGTTCCCCTTTATGAGTTAAGCTTTAGATATAGTTAGGATTTCCTTTTCTGAAATACAACCACAACCAAAAAAAAAAAAAAAAAGCCTTCTCAAAGTACTAGAATTTGTTTGATGATAATTGAGTTTAAGTAGTAAAAGCATCTTGATGACCACTAGAGCACTTTGGATTTTTTCTGTATCATATAATGAAAAACAGTGTAGGCAAAAAAAAAAAAAAGTAGATGAAGATTTCCCATAAGACAAAGCTGTAACATGAGACACATCCTATGGAAAAAGAGTTGGATTTTTTTTTATCCCATAGAACACATTTAAGAACTAATTAAATCAAATTAAAAGAAGAAAAATTCATGAGACTATTATTATTATTATTCATTAGATTATTCTACTCACATTTTTATAGTGTGACTGGAGTTTTCCTTGAAGTACGTCAATCTATGAAACAACACATCCTATCTCTGGATTAGCATATTATCTTCGACTCCAAGCCAAGGAAAACCTAGCAACTGCTATATTACTAAATGTTTACTAAAAAGCCTCAGGGTTTAAAGGGTTGCCTCGGTAGTCCCTTTGTTCCTGGTGATTCACTCTTTTCCTCAAGGTTTTTATGTAATTTTGACCCACTTGATCTCTGTCTGTTGTCACACCCAAATAATGGTTTTAGCTGCCAATGCTTTCTACACCCATTTTAATATAAATACATTTATATCTTTTTTTTTTAGATGAACGCAATTAGAGATTAGTGAATTCTTCCGGGCGGGGATGTCCTAGAGAACTACGTACTTTTCATGATAATGCATATCAATGAATCTTACCGACCAAATTAATTCAGGAGTTACACAATCGTGTTAGTTTCCAGCACACTTCGAAGAGTAAGTTAAAGGTATGCGGTACTAAATACGGTGAGAAAAGTATAGAGAAGGGAAGAAAATCATGGAAGTTTTCTCTTTTTCTTTTTATACATTATTAAAATAAATCTACAGTTTTGGGTTTATATACTATTACTTAGTGTGTGGCAGTAAGTAGTGACGTGGGCCTCTCTTCTGCTACCAACGCTTGTGTAGGGAACAGCAGGGCTATCCAACCTGCGGTCCTTGCTCTCCCGCTCTGATCAAGTGGCACCGCCGATACAGTGCTAGAGAAATTCAGCGCCGCGTACTGTATATTCCTATGCATTAGAATGTATACCAACAGCACCACCAACAGCTTA